>NC_056727.1:203369158-203476658 GCF_019279795.1 Protopterus annectens | reverse complement strand
CATTGCAGGGACAGGGCTTGCTAGCCCCATCTTTTTTTCAGGTACCTTTGCAATGTCCTTATATGCAGCCTTGCCATGGGAGGCATTAGGATACAACCATATACCCTAAAACTCTGAGAAATTCTTTCACTGAGGTTTGATTCTGTTTGGAGATTGCCTTGAAGTACTTGGATAGACAGAGAACCTTAGCTTAGGGAAGGAATGTCCTTTGCTCTCTGGTGACCAGCAGTGGTCCCAGGAAAAGCTCTTGTCTGGATGGGACAAGGAGCAACTTTGAAAATTTTAAAGAAAGTCTAAGGGACTGACACCAATTCAGAGTAATGACTACAACCTTATGCATCTCGTTCATGATGCTGCCTGGATGAGGAAATCATCAGAGCATGGGGAAATATGAGTGCCTTTTGTCCTAACAAGACAATTACTGGAGCCTGGCACTATGCGAGTACCATGGCTGCAGTAGATAAGTCAAAGAGCAAGGAGATAAACTACAAGTGTGAAACCCCTGCTTCACATTTAAGTACTGTCTGTCCAACAAATATGGAGGATGTAAAGGTAGGTATCTTTCAAGTCCAGGGTGACATTGTAGGGATGCAGAAGCAGTACAGGTAGAAGGCTCTGCAAAACCAGCATTTTGAATTTTAAAACTTTAAGACATTAGTTCACAATGGAGCGATCTAAAATTGTCTTCCAAATTCCTTCTTTTATTGGAACCAGAAACACTCTGCATTAAAATGTTACCATTTTTTTTCTTTTCCTGGTACCATCTTCATGGTTCACTGGATAGCAAGTCTTTTAGCAGGAAGGTATAAGATGGATTTGTTTCTTGGGAACACGTGGAATACCTAAAAAAACTTTGTCTTTCTTTAAAAATATAGTCTGTACCCCTACTTTAGTAGCTACAGGAACCACTTGCCCTGAGTGATGGCCTCACAAAGAATACCAAACCTTTCTACCTCTGGCCTTTAGGGAGGGGAAGAAGGAAGAGTAAGATACATGGAGGTGGCTTAGAAGAAAGGAGAAAGCGGTTAGTTTTACTGAATCAAACATGCTAATTCAGAATATCATAGCCCACAAGGCCCCAACCCCTGCCCCTACCCTCTCAACTTCCCATTTTTTCCCCTGTTTTGCTGTTTTATGGTTTGCCTGTGTTATGTTTATGATAGTGAACCAGCCGTTATTGGGTAGGTTTTAACAAATATAGGCACAGGAGAATGAAGAAGATCCTTAATAGATTGCATGATATGCCCGTTTTTCCTCCAGTTTCTTAATTACATTTTCTGCAGAATGTCCAAAGATAAGCTCCCTGTTCAGAAGGTCATCAAGTAGTCATGCTTTTGTATGCTGTGGCAGGGGCTGATTTTTCTCTGACGCATGTGTACCTACAAAAGACTCTGAAGCAGCTTCCCCACATGATGCATATATTGTATCAAAGCTGCATTTCATGGAACGCCTGTCAGCTTGGGAAAGGAGGTTGCATAGTTCAAGCACTATCCTCTTTATTCTGTTGTAGTGGATAGAGCACCACAGTTATGTTCAAAAAATGGAAAAAAAGATAAGCTTGATGACTATCTTTCTGACAGTTTTTTTATCTTCCCTAAGCATTGCTAAGTTTGGGTCTCATGCTAGGAGTTAAGAGCAGACAGTGCTAGCAGGCAAAGGACAGCAGCAGAAGATAAAACTACTTTAAAACTGTTATTCCATCACTGTGCCACACTTAGAAACAAAAGATGTGGCAGAATACAGTATCTAACAGCTTCTAAAGCTGATCATTCTTCAGAGACACACTTTGTTTCTGCTTGCTTGCCAGTTTGGTGATGCTAAGTGTTTTATCATCTTTCAAAGGCTTTGAAAGATAAAAATTTCTCCCTGTTACACTTCGTTGTGTGTGTGTGTGTGTGTGTGTGTGTGTGTGTGTGTGTGTGTGTGTGTGTGTGTGTGTGTGTGTGTGTGTGTGTGTGTGTGTGAGACCCACTCATAGTCCTCGATATTCTCTACTCCCTCTGCCTTTTGTCTCAGCTAGCTAAGGAGGGCGCTCATGAAACTTTAGTGTGTGAGATTGGCAGGCAATTTAGGGCCCTAACAGGATTGTAGAGGAGAAAATCTTTTCACATAGTGGTCAGAGATTCTGCTCTCCCTGTCATTAGGAATAGGCTGACAGGGATCCAGCCTCATTGGATCCCTTGCTGAAATCCAAGGACACAACCACTGTATCAACCATAGGATTCATATACAGGCATTTTCTAAGAGCAGGGGGTTGGAAATCCAACTGCAAGGATGTGCTACAAAATGCAATATCCGGGATTTATAGACTGGGAGGAATGCCCAAAGGTTTAGGGTCAGGCATGCACAGAAAATTCCTGTACCTAATATGGGATTGAGAAAATGTCATGGCCTCCTATTTGAAGGTATCCATCATTCTATGGAGGGTATCCCCAAATTAGGCATATTCTGAAGGTGAAGAAAGGGACAAGATGCTTCCTTGTCAGACAATAGGTAAGAGATGGGAGATACTTGGTCAAAATATGACAATTCTTCCATCTCTGAGTCTTTAGTATCCAACTCCCTCTGGGGAGATAAATAGGGACCAATGATGCTAAAGTTTCATCTGAGATGGGCTGCATGGGTTTCATTAACTCCCTGAATTCCTGTACCAACTTGAAGAGAGCCTGTAGGGAAGTCTGATGGTGACAGCCTGCTCATCCTAGGATGAGACAAGAAAGCTAGCTGACATCTATTTTGGCTGTGACTTCTTTAGCCTTGGTTTGTGAGATGATG
Organism: Protopterus annectens; assembly: GCF_019279795.1. Taxonomy (NCBI): domain Eukaryota; kingdom Metazoa; phylum Chordata; order Ceratodontiformes; family Protopteridae; genus Protopterus; species Protopterus annectens. Next base: position 203,473,883 of record NC_056727.1, on the reverse strand, counting down.
TCTGAGACTTTGATCTAGTCAGTTTCAACTTACCTGTGCACAGACAGCATGGGGAATCCACCATCTCCTGTACTGATGTTGATATGGATGTGAGGCACCAAGACTCTTGGAAAGGCCTTAGGACTGATTAATAGCAAAAGGGTCTTAGCTCTGGGCCAACACCATGGAAAAGGGTTGTATAAGCCCTTCATCAGTAACCAGCATTCAGTACATTGAGCTGTGGAGGCACCTCACCAGCACTGGTGTCTTTGAGTCTAGGGAGGCTGTCCCTCATTGTTGTAGTGTCATTCTTCTTCCAAATGTTCTCCTCCTTTGGGGACTTATCTAAGTATTTTTTATGTGTGTGGAAGAGCCAGTAGAAGACATGATGGCCCATGATCAGACACACACACACACGCACACACACACACACACACACACACACACACACACACACACACACACACACACACACAAAGTGGCCAGCAGATGTCTTACAGAAAAGGAAAAATTCAGACAGAAAACAGAAATATTTTCTCAGTGCTCCTGTTTGCAGAACATGCTTCTAAGATATATATTTTCACACCAATTTATTTCAAAAAATTGAACATTAGATCTTTTCCCAGTGACCTCACTAATTACCCTTCCTTACTGTATCTAACTGGCCCTCTAATGCTCATAAACGTCATTTAGCAATGTACTTTGCACAATACCAGCTGGCATTCCCCATCTAATTGCAAGGGGAGTTTTCTTTACATGACAGCACCATATCCCTCACCAATGAAAATGTGTTGCAGTGGCCCCTATCTCTGCTGATGGCTCGTTGACTAGTGCTGTACGTAACCCAGTGGTACCATTAAAAACACATACTACTGCTTTTCTTTCATCCCTAAGGATAAACATAAAAACAAGAAAAAACAAAATGTATAATATTTAAGATCTACAGATCAGAAACCATACAAAAAAGATTTTAACACGCAGCCTATTAACATGTCATGGAACATAAATCCTCCTGAAAATGTCACCTATCTGAAAATGTTCCCCCACTCTACTGTTGCCTTATCAGATCCATCACTAAATACAATGACCCCTTTGGTATGTATAAATCAAAGCATGTTGTTCAAGTAGAAAAGCTCCAAATATACTTTACCAAGCAAATCAAACGCTTTAAATCATTCAATTATTGCAATAGATAAGCACAACTCTCATTATAATCAATAGCCTACAAGTAGCTCCAAGGTGACCTGTGTCTTGCTTTATGAGCCACAAAAGACCCAATCCTATTTGATCTTCTGTTTCTTTGCAGTGCCTGTGGCTCAACAAACAACCACACAAGATTCTTAAATCTAAAAATAAATAAATAAACAAAACTCACTAGATTCTCTGCCGATGGAATAAGTAGCAACTTCATGTCAAACAAAGCATTACTTTGACAATATTTAAGGATAGTCTTGATGACTAGATGGGTAGAAACAAATTTACATGAGGACTGTCATATAAAGCCCTACTCAGTTTGTACGGTATGCAATATTAAGTGCTTTAAATGGGAGACGTGAACTTGGAAGTGTGTCTAAAGTTGTATATGGATAGGTATTTTATGGTCCTTATGATCACTTTCCTAGTAGTGTTTGATGTTCTTATGTTCCCATGTTTCCCCTGTACCAAAATAGTCAGCAAAGGTCTTTCTTCAGTGTGTTTACCACCTGACCACCATGCACACAAGCAACTAGTATGAAGAACTTCTGACGGATGTTTTGAATGCAGGATAATATTCCCTGTAGACCAGTAGGATTGATTTTAGCAGAGAACAAATGTTAAAGACATAAATGGTTTGGTTTCATACTAACATATTCAGAGAGGCATAAAGACTCTCATAGCTAGGTTTGTCATGTCCAGTCTGAGCCTTAACTGGGCCTTTTATGCTAATGGACCCCAAAGAAAACTCACTGCCTGCTATGCCTACAGTGACACTCCTGTATGCATTAGTTAAACTTTGCCTTTTTGCACAACTTGAATATCTCATAAGCAGCCGTAGCTGAGAAGAAACCAAAGGCAGCACCAAAAGGACATCCTGAACCAAACACTGCTAAAGACAGTCGCTGGGATTTATTAAGTCTTCACTAAGTGTACACCATTCTGCATGAACAGACAACACAGGCATAACTCACACCTTCTTCGTAATTTTAGTTTTCCTACTGATTTTCTTAAAGCCTTAAAATCTAGGAGGATTCATAAAGGTCATCACAAAGTGAAGAATACATGCACACTTACTGTAACCTTTCTGAGTGACTAGAAAGCACAAAAATTGTGGTAGGGATGTTCTCGAATGCATATCATTCACACTTAGTGTAGGCATTAATGAATCTGCCCCCAGGGTATAAATATTGTTTTAAATATAATGCAGAAATAACTCAGATGAGGGTACATCTATGAATATATATTAACCATCTGGCAATTACTGCAGAGGATTAAGGCTATAAGATGTTAAAGAGCTGTTTCATGTAGCCCAAGGAATGATTCCTTCAGTCTCCATTTGCTTACCGTGTGACCCTGAGCAAGTTACTTAACTAGACATTGCTCTCAGGCTGAGTTTGACAAAGATCCATGTGGAACAGTGCTTTTCCATAGTTAACAAACACAATATAAGTAAATACAAAATAATAAAAATTTCAACTGTATCCAAATATGCTATGATACAGAATTAGACAAAGACATTTTATGTGGCCAGTGTTTACAGACAGCTGACATACTGGAAACTTCAAAAACAGATGCTTATTAAAAGGTGGAATGACAACAAGCATCAGAAATATGCATGCAAGCAATGGTTTGTCCAGGGTAAAAGCATTAGCTTGAGACAAAGTCTTATATAAAAAAGTAAGATGCAAATAAACAGATAGTCCAATAGAAATAACTGTGATCATATGTCTTTACAGTTTAACGTACATTTATTACACTATATGGCATGACCAACAACTTCCTGTAGAACAGAGTGAAAGAGAAGAGCAGTAACGAGTGGAAAAGCAAGAATACTCTTTTAAGAAGTATACCATGGAAAAATAATATTATAGAACCACAGTAATTACTACAATGATGGGCACAATGCCTTAGATGTGACACAGACCACTGACTGCAGACAAGTACACAATGTCAGGCCTAGATTGCAGGTGAGTTTTGACTCTGGTTACTGTTGTGAAACACTACAGGTGCACAACTTGAACAATACATATGCATGTGACTGTGTGAGATGAGGCATTCACACACATACACAACATCTCACAAAAGGAACAAGCATATGCCATAATGCTACATCACTTATATCAGGTGCATCACCATCACCATGCCAACATACTACTTCACTTATGTCAGGTGCATCACTATGCCAACATACCATGTCACTTATTTCAGGTGCATCACCATCACCATGCCAAAATACTACTTCACTTATGTCAAGTGCATCACTGTCACCATGCCAACACACTACTTCACTTATGTCAAGTGCATCCCTGTCACCATGCCAACATACTACTTTGGCAAAGGCTCTTGCTTACCCCATAGTGCCTTTTTTAGGCAAGGCTCAAAAGACAAACCCTCCTCCATAGGTATCACAAGGGATAGGAAACTAAGAGTAATGCTACTCAACGCCAGAAGTCTAAACCTCAAGATGCATGCACTCGAAACTCTCCTTAGCATGGAGAACATCGATATCTGTGCAGTAACAGAAACCTGGTTCAAGACTCCCAACAGCACCCCAGCACTACCAGGTTATACCTCATACCATGCTTTTCGGCCCCAAAACTAGGACCGAACCACAAAAGGAGGGGGAGTATCAATATTCGTCAAAGATACCCACACCTCCAGGTTGGTGGTACAGCACGAAGCATCAGAGACTATCCATGTGCAACTAACAGTGGGTAAAACTGCCTTCCAGTTTATAGCCTGCTACAGACCACCCTCTCAAACCCAGGAACCCCACTCGGCCTTCCTGAGAACACTGGAAAATATGAAGGTCTCTCCAAACACCATTATATTGGGTGACTTCAACTACCCAAACATAGACTGGGAGCATTACTTTAGCTCCAACATCCTAGCCCAAAGGTTCCTAGAATTTATAAACTCAAATGCTATGGAACAACTTTTTACCACTCCCACAAGAGGGAAAAACATACTGTACCTGATCATCACCAACATGGGGACTCTGTGCTCCAGACCAGAAGTGTATCCCTCACTGGTAAGATCAGACCATAAACTAATCTCACTGGATATTCACATCCCGACCCCACCCCCTGCCCAGAAAACCACAGTGAAAAACTTCTCTAAAGCAAATTTCACACTCCTCAAAACTGAGGTGGAATCCTTCAAAGCCCCCGAGCCTGTGGAAAATACGGCCCAGACCGCAGAATCCTTTATAAACACATTCTATGAACACCTTCAGGAATGCATGGATCATGCAATCCCAAATAAAACCAAGACCCAATCCTCCAAAGGTAGAAGTCCTGTCTGGTGGACCCCATCCATAAACAACTATACAATAGAAGGAGGAAGCTACTACATGATAGAGCAAAATCCCAAAAAGGGAAGGCATCTCTGATCAGTATTAGTAAAAAACTACGGGCACTCATAAAATCGTCTAAGGCCAGCTTCAAGAGAAAAATTACACAGGACACTAAGGATAATCACAAGGCTTTCTTTAGTTATGTTAGGAACCTGGGTGGGAATTCCCAGATATGCTCTGAATTACTCCAAAATGACAAAAAATACATCGAACCCACAGACATTGCCAACATCCTAGCTGACAGGTTCAGTGCAAACTCCCCACCAAAAGGGCAAATATCTATCCCAGCAGAGTGCTGCCCCCCTGACATCTCAGATGCTCAGGTAAGAGCCGCCCTCTCCAAAGTAAAAAACACAGCATCAATGGGACCAGACGGTGTTCTGGGCTGCGTCCTACATGAACTCCAAGAAGAGCTAAACCCAAACATAAAACTACTGTTCAATCTCAGCCTTACTACAGGATATGTACCCAAAGAGTGGCGTACAGCAACAGTGGTCCCTCTCCACAAAGGTGGTGCCTCAACGGATCATGGAAACTATCACCCCATAAGCCTGACTAGCTTGGTCTGCAAAGCTATGGAAAGGATCATCATGGACCTCATAAATAAAGATATTGGGGACCTACAGACACTGGATCCTACTCAGTTCAGCTTTGTTAAGGGCAGATCCTGCCTCTTAAACCTAGTTGATTTCTTTGAAACAGTCACCAAGGCCATTGACGAGGGGAAGGTGGTCCACACAGCCTACCTAGACCTCGCAAAAGCCTTCGATACAATACCCCACTCTGGCATTATAGATAAGCTCACCAGCTTAAATATAAACCCCTATGTCATTAGATGGGTTGCAAACTGGCTCAAGGACAGAACCCACATGGTTAGAATTGCTGGAGCCATGTCTGACTCCAAACCAGTTACAAGTGGCGTCCCACAAGGCTCAGTCCTGGGACCTCTCTTGTTCGGTATATATTTCTCGGAGGTACAGGCCAACACGGAAGGACTGTGGCTGACCAAGTTTGCAGATGACTGCAAACTGGGCGCTATAATCGACTCTCCAGCCGACACAAGCATCCTCCAAAAGGGCCTCATAGAAACAGACAACTGGTGCCAGAGCCATGGCCTCAAGCTAAATGCCAAAAGTGTATAGTCATCCCCTTTGGCAAAACAAAGTGCCCACAAATTACCACATAGGTGGTAATCCATTAAGTACAGAAGAAGTAATTAGGGACCTGGGGACCCAAGTTGATAGCAATCTCTCATTTGACAACCACGTGGCCAAATTGGTTAGAAAAACATTTTATATAGTCCACCTAATCATGAAGGGATTCACATCTAGATCAGGGGAGGTCATCGTGCCTCTTTACTCATCCCTCATCAGGTCCATAATTGAGTACAATGCCCCTTTTGGGATGTACCTTACCAGACATCTGCAGCAACTGGAAAGACCCCAAAAGTACCTCACCAAGAGGATCAAAGGGCTCAAACAGATGCCATATGCTGCCCGGTTAAAGAAACTCCAGCTCTACTCAGTGGCATACCGCCTGCTCAGAGGCGATCTGTGCCTGACGTATAAAGCCATGTCCAACCCGGAATTAATGGACATGCTGCACCTCAGAAAATCCAAATCCCATCGAGCTACGCGTTTGAGAGACTTGAACCTCAGCACTGAAATAAATAGGACATGCTGGAGGGACAGATTCATAACCCAGAGGCTCCCTTCACACTGGAATAAAATCCCAGTCCAGGTTAGGCAGAGTCCCTCATTGACTCTCTTCAAGAGGAATCTTGATGAGTGGATGGAAGGTCGTAGGTTTACCCCAGGTATCACTTCTGTGTCACTGTTAGACAGAGGCACAGTATACTAACCTCGAAAAAGGGCATAGCAAAATTAATTTAAAATGAGTGGCGAAAGCCAGACACACTCTGGCTAGGCTTATAAATGCCCTAGGGCAGATAGCCTAGTATGAACCTATGAACCTATGAACTTATGTCAGGTGCATCCCTGTCACCATGCCAACATACTACTTCATTTATGTCAGGCGCATCACCAATACCATGCTAACATATTACTTCACTTATGTCAGGTGCATCACTATGCCAACATACCACGTCACTTATTTCAGGTGCATCGCCATTACCATGCCAACATACTTCTTTACTTATGTTAGGTGTGTCACCATCACCATGCCAACATACTACTTCACTTATGTCAAGTGCATCACTGTCACCATGCCAACACACTACTTCACTTATGTCAAGTGCATCCCTGCCACCATGCCAACACACTACTTCACTTATGTCAAGTGCATCTCCATCACCATATCAACATACTACTTCACTTATGTCAGGTGCATCCCTGTCACCATGCCAACATACTACTTCATTTATGTCAGGCACACCACCAACACCATGCTAACGTATTACTTCACTTATGTCAGGTGCATCACCATCACTGGAAATTGTGCACAATGGAGCTGCTCAAGTGGTGTAGTGAGATGATGCATCTAAGCTTAAACATGTCCTGTCTTTGGCAAAGCCCATGCCTTCTGCAGTGTATGTATGCGTGTGTGTGTGTGTGTGTGTGTGTGTGTGTGTGTGTGTATTCTACCTTTGTTTAGATCTTTTAAAACTTGCTTGTTATATGCTAATGTGTTCCATGCCAAGTGTTATATGACCACTTTGAGCAACAACTAAATATTCATAAACACGCCCTCTTTTTGATCCTGTATATATTTTATGTTTCTTGGTTGATTATGCTATTTTACCTTTGAAGTATAGGCGTATTTACAGCATTAAACCAATGCAAACATGTTCACACTGAGTAAAACATTTTAAATATGTATTATCCAGAATGTTGTAGTCTGCTGACCTACCTACTTTGTGGAAAGTAACAGAAACTGTGAGCACATTTTTATTTGGAAATATTGGGAATATTGATATTCACATAGTATTTTTGTTGTTGTTGCTGTTGGCATTGCCATTGTGGTTGTTGTTGTTGGTAATTACACAGGGCAGAGTAAACAAGCACTTAATTCTAAATGTGTTTGAACAGAGGTAGAAGACTCCATCCCCTGCACACCTTAGTAATGGGTGCTAACCCTAACACTGCCCCTTCCCTCAACCCTAACCCTATACCTTAACCTTCAAAAAAACTTCATGTAACACTGTCACTACACAAGACAGACCCAGACACACATTCACAAACATACAAACAGTACATCTGTCCCCTAATCTAACCTTAACCCTAACCCTAACCTTAACCCTAAAATACGCAAACTCACATACAAACATACACCTATCCTTCACTCATACCTGACCCTAACCCTAACTCACATACAAATACACAAGCAGTTTCATCCCTCCAACCTCACTTAACTGTTTTGATATTTCACACCATCAATATTTCCACTGCTAACTATCCATACTGCCGACATTAACTCACACCCCCTGCATTGGTCAAAGAAACATCATTCGACCAAATGCAAGGGAATTATATAATTATGTAAATATATATATATATATACATATATATATATATATATATATATATATATATATATATATATATATATATATATATATATATATATATATATATATATATATATATATATATATATATATATATATATATATATATATATATATATATATATATATATATATATATATATATATATATATATATATATATATGGATTCACTATACAATCTTGAAATACTGAAATATCGAATTTCAGTATCTCGAGACTGTATAGCCGAAAATCCACATAACCAAAAACCCACAGCCACAAAAATCAAAATCACGACCATACACACACCACCACACAAACAAATACCCATACACCTACCTAGCTACACTACAAGAAACAAATCAATACACACAAACATAACATAACATACAAACACACCTACCTTACCTATAAGCAGGGGGGCAAGCCCCCGTGCACCCCCCACACCACCGCTACATATGCTTGTTGCACATCCTTATGCTCATTACAGAGTCTCATGTAGAGAAAAATGTTGCTGAGATAAAGTTAACAGTAAAACCAATGTTGTCTACAATATCTGCAGTATGTACATAAGCTTCATTATGAAATTCAATATTTCAGAAAACAATAGGATGATATTTAGGATAACAAGCAGTGAAAGACAATCATGCTGGAGCTAGTATGCTGTTAGAATGCAACACTTCATGGAGACTGTCTTGTTGAAAGTAGCATGAGCAAATGAGGTTAACCATTGTACTTAAAAGCAGTTACACTCAGTTTCCTTGTGCAAATGTTCAGAGAAGACCTTTTTGAACTCAATGAGAGATTATAGTCCCCTTAATTCAGGTGGAACTCTGCTCCATAATGCTGGGTCTAATCATTAAAAGGCAGTTGCTGTTTTATATGAAGGTGTACTTAATGTGATAGCTTTCTACTGGGCACTTCTTAAGGAGTAAACCTGGTCTTGGATGAGTAGTTTCCATCTCAAAGGCATGAAATAGCTACGGCCGTGAAGTGTTGTTAGTAGCGCGTACTGATATTCATGATGCACATTGCACCTAAGTGAGGTTGTCTAACATCCCAGTTGCAATGGTCATGAAACTTCGCAGAATAGCACAGATAATGAATCTGTGTTGGCATCAATGGTCCACCCTCATCACGCACCACCAGAAGATCATACAGTCAGTCGTTCCATCCCAAATGACTATCTGACATCTACAAATCCTATCCCATCTTGTATCTTTTTTTTAGTTTTCCCGCATGTTTGCATGACGCAATGTGGTACTTGCTTGCCAGTGATTATTGGGTTTGTGCAGCAAGACCACTCATGGATCAGACATGACCCAGATATCTTAAAATAGAAACAGGATGCTTTCAATACATATTACTGTACAATACTGTGCATTTTGCTAACCCGTTAAGTGGAGCTGTGCTACACCCATACCCTGGACTGAATAATAAGTAATAAAACTAGATTGATGATGTCATCACCCTTGTGGTGACATGGGCTAAGTCTTGGACTTCAGTGCAGATGGTTCTGGGCTCTAATCAAGGGAATGCATACATTTCCTGCATATTGCCTTATATTTATATGCATATTTTTCTTGTGTATTGTATTATATTTATATGCATACTGTCATGGTGATGCTCTTTGCCAAGATATTTCAGCAAGGGGTGCAGCACTTAGCATCACGCAAATATTTTTTTTATACATATATTTATACACTATAGGTTTGCACAACAGTAAGCGGCGTGCACCATTTTCAAATGTATCAATTTCTAGACAGTGCACACTCTCAGTAAGCACAAGTGGCACAAAACCATGGTATTTAAAGGAGAAATACCAGGAATTCCACTTCATACATTGAGGTTTCACTTGTGCAGCAATGTTTGGTGCAGGTGAAGGTGTGTGCTTTAGAGCACAGCGCTGGAGTGTCCAGGAGTCCAAAGTTTTTATTGGGCTCCTGGTTAGGGATCATGGCCCATGCCTGTTGCAGGAGGACTATACTGGCACCAAATACAAAGCAGAAGCCTGGGATAATTTGGCAAGGGCACTTACCAGTGTGACTGGTGTCCTCCACACCAGTGAATAGTGGCATTGCCACAGTGATGACTTCTGTAGGAGAAAGAGGGATACCCTTGACCAGTGGATCAGGGATTACCACGCAGGGAACACCCCAGCATACCTCTCAACTGTCCAGATATTCACAGAATCTCCAGATTTTTGACTCGTATTTTTGGTCTGTTCCTCAAAAATATTGTGGTTTTCTGGTAAAACACTGAGGATTGAAGTCAGTAAATAGTGACATACATTTCTATTTTGGACTTCCTATTCTTTAGAAAATGCATGCTAACACAAATCCTGTTATTCTAGCAACTTTCTAAGTTTATAAGAGCAATACTTAAAATCTGTCCCTGTTTTTGGCCCTTTGTCCGCATTTTCTGTAAGCTTTGGATACATTTCTTGTACTAAGAGGTTGAGAGGTACACCCCGGTGATGTGTAAGTATCGTTTACATGCATTACCTGCAAATACTCAAGCTGGCTATAGTAAACCCCGGTATTCATAATTGCTTTTTTTCCTATTTCCACAGCTGCAGAAGAGAGGGCCTCGAATGTGAAGTTCCATGCTAGGTGACTGGAGAGGATGAGACGAGCATGTGGTAAGTAAGAATAATTATATAAAGCACTCTTATCGCAGTCTTAACAGTCATAGATGGATTAGTTGCTATATCTTACTGGATGTTTTTCGAAATGCATATCTATACAGTACCTTGCAATACTACTTCCATCTGCTGCAAATCCAGATTTAAGAATCAGTGCTTTGCTCTGGTCACTGTAGGATTCATGGTTGTCTGGCAAGTACTTTATTTAGAAGTTAATAAATAAATGAGTGTTGAAAAGATATGTTAAAACAACTCCTATGCAACTATCCAAGTGTGGAATAGCAACATTTGAAATATGTTCCTAATTATGGGTCCTTGTACACCCAGTATTTTATGATATGCCCAGATAGCCCATTTTTAGCTAATTTCTATCTCGTTCATTTCTCTGCTGTAAAAAAACGCATTTGCATGGTTTTGCATGACCGGGCAGCGCTGGTTAGCTAGGGATAAATTATTCCCGGCTCCACCAAGTCTCCTCTTCAGTTTTTTCCCTTGAAAGTAGTCTAACTCTCAACCTAAGCACTTAAAAAGCATCCTACAGTCCAGCACTTGCTCAGACCTAATAGCAAGCACTAATATACCCCGACAATTGATTGCCCAGCAGGGCAAGGCTCATTATTCACCCCTCACCAACCAAGTGACTAAGCAGCTCACCCTACTATTCAGCCATGACCAAAGGGCAATTTCAGGTGCACTCTCCAGTCCAGCTGGTGAACCTGGGTATCCTGAGGCAATGTTACAACTGCTTCATGTATACAGACAACCCTCTCCTCCTACCACAAAACATTAACATATGCGAGAGATGCAATTATATAGCTAAACGGGAGGCTAAGCTCTCTCCACCCAAGACTGGAACAGGCAGTCATGTGGAGAAGGTTAACACTTGCACCACACCTCCAGCCTCACATAGACATACTAAACCAGCACTGTCAAAAAATATACATAAATACACAAAATCATACTCAGAGGCTCTAAATAAAAACCTGCAAAAGCATCAGAGACCTCCAAAGCAGACTCCTAAAAAACCTGCACCTCCCATCACAAACCAGACAACACATAAAACACAAAATCAATGTGCCACACAATCACAGCCCTTAAGACGAAATGACATACCTAACACACTAGTAATAGGTGACTCTATAATTCAGACACACTGACGTCCCACTCACTAGGCTGGACAAGGAGAAGGTTACTGTTAACTGCCTGTCGGGAGCCAGAATCCGCCACATAACACAAGCACTCAGGTCACTCCAGAACAAGTACAAATATGACTCTGTCATTGTTCATGTTGGTGTGAATGACCTGAGACGTACCTCCCTGGACTACATGAAAAGAGACATGGAAGAGCTCTCTGATCATGTAGCCCAGGCGGGTATGACCCTGAGCCTGAGTAGCATCCTGCCCTCACCAAGAATGATACCCCAGTATAAAGAAAAAATGATCAATTTCAACAATTGGCTAAGCTTCTGGTGTCATTCAAAGGGGATCCAGTGTCTGTCAGCCTGGGACGACATGCTCAACAAGCCTCATTGCTTCACAAAAGACGGCTTGCACCTGTCACCCCTAGGCTTTCGAATACTGGCCAAGGTTCTTGCTGCCCCCATAGTGCCTTTTTTAGGCAAGGCTCAAAAGTCAAACCCACCTCCGTAAACAGCACAAATAAAAAAATGAGGGTTATGCTACTCAGTGTAACAAACAGCAAAGCTTTTGGGTCTACACCCTTCTTCAATACTAAAACAGTTCAACATTAAAGCAATCAAATTTAAATAAGAGCCAAACTCATTACATGGTCACAGACAGCCAACCATATGATGGTATAAAATCTAAGTTCAGTATAATACATAACCCTTTAAATATCTATAAAATTCCTATAAAATTATAAAAAAAAATAATAGAACTAAATAAATTATAAATAGAAAACCTCAAAATTTAGTATGTTGTAGTTTAAATAGGATTGGTTTCAAAGTCACAGCAGTATTAACACCAGGCAAATGATCGGCAGCTAATCTCAATATCCATTCATATTCTTTAATTTCTAGGAAGTTATTAACATCACTACCTCTCATAGATGTATGCACCATGTCCATCACTCTAGATTTAAACTTGTGGGTATCACCATTAGTTTTAATATGTTTAAATAATTCATTCTTTTCATTACTGCCCCTAATTTCAGATTTGTGTTCTATAATGCATTTTTTTAGTTTTCTTGTAGTCTTCCCCACATAAAACGAGGAGCATTGAGTACAAGTAGCCAAGCAAGCCACATTTACACTAGCACAATTAGCTGTGACCTTAAAGGTATACACTCTTTCTGTATCAGGATGAATAAAGGTCTCACTGCCTTTACCAAAACTGTCAACCGGAATTAGTTTCAGAGTTGAGGGATAAAACTATAAAGGATAGAGACACGTTGCTTAGACCTATTTTTACAATGGCTGAAGTGTCTAATATGGATTTGGAGAAAGATAGAGTGGACACAGCTAGAATTAGATATGTATCAACCTTTAATGCCAAAACTCATTCTGTTAAACATATTATAGAAAAAAATTGGGTTGTTTTGATGGCATCACCAGAGATCAAAAACGCATTGGGACCGAAACCCTATTTCTCATATAGAAATATGAGAACTTTGAAAAATAAATCATGTTTTAAGGATTTTATTGGTAGGTGTACCCCCCAAATTTTATATGAGGTTTGGTACATTTGGTTGTTTGGGTTGCACATGCTGTGTTGACATTTTTGGTAATTTTTTTTTTTGGTAACATTTTTGGAACCATGACTTCAAAAGCCAAAACACCCTCTCTATGATGTTCCTAATTTGTGTGTGTGCCCAATTATTGCATTTTGCTGTGGGTGTGTAAGTGTTTCTGATGGGTGTCATCATCCACAGTTCCAGGAGGTAGCCAGCATCCCCCAGTAAATGATCCTGTAGGATGTCCTCCCGGCAAACATCTGATACAGCTGTGATGTGTGCCAGATATGGGTGTCATGATAATGGCCAGGGATGTCAGCACACACACTCAAGATAATTCCCTGGGCATTGCACATGACTTGGCAGATGATGGAGTTGTATCCCTTGCGGTTAATGTAGATTCAACCCTTCTCACCAGGTGGTGCCTTGATGTGTACATGAGTGCAATCTATGGCACTCAGTACTTCAGGGTAGTGAGCTACATGATAGAAGTGTTGCATATTGCAACTGGTGGAGTATCCTGGATGCTGATGCCTGTGACACCCCTATCATATCCCCAGCTGTTCTGTGAAAAGTGCCTGTACCTAATATTTAAGGGTTACGCATACCTTAGTTTCCACTGGGATAGGTTCCCCTTGGATGGCTCTGGCTCTTAGTTGAAGCCAGCAGAACTCACAGAGTTTTTGTAATGTGCCCCTGTCCATCCTGTAGTGCTCTACAATCTCCAGATCATGTAGCACCTGGAAGGTTACCCTGGGCCTAAACACTCTTCGCCTTCTCCTCCTAGGCCTATTGTCATCAGCACCAGCAGCACTGACTTCAGCCTCAAGCACATACAGATGTAGAATAGCTGCAGCAGCCCCTAGCATTTTGTCAGTTAAAATTTCCATTTCTCTACTCCATTGTTGTTGAAGTATTGAGGAAAATCAGAATGAAGGCTGTATGTTTACTTTATACATTTCTTGATTGGAAACACCATCTGGCATCGGCTACTTTAAATGGCATTCACCTGCTTAGGATGCAGTTACCAGGATTTACAACTCCTGCTGCAGTCCACAGTGTTGTCCTCTACGTATTGACACTCAGCAGAGCGCAGCTATGCATAATGACTGCAACTTATGTAAAACATTTAATATCATCCCTATTATCGTGATATGTACAAAATACCCTAAGTACAGATAATAGCACTTCATTTCTATGACCTACAATATCAGCACAGTAGGATTAAAAGTTGACATACCCTGTACTTGAACCTAAGACTATTTGCACCCTAGTCCAACAAATAACAATTGGCACCACAGCAGTATTCAAGCAAAGTTCCCTAACTAGGGTGGATTACTAGAGTGCAGCCCCACTTACCAGGTTTGCAGGATGCTCAGCAAGGCTCACCACTTTTGTTTGAATGCATCCGGTCTCTATTTTTTGGATGTCTACCTCATGCCTGGAGTCTAATCACAGAAATTTGGATTCCAGTAAAATTACCATTTGCATGAAGTGGGGCACTGCGTACCCAAGCAAAAAGACCCCGTGAAATCAGAACAACGTTACCTGACACACCCACCTGATGTCATCAACATCCATGGAAAGCATAAATACCATGCAGGGACTTACATGGAGTGAACAGACCTACATGGTTCCTGCTTTTTGTGATTCAACAAATCCGCTGCTTTGGTGCATTATTTACATAATAACCTTGCTGACACCCTGGAAACAACACAGATAGTAGCCATGTAAGCTGTGCAACAGCACGGGATCACAGAGTTAAGGACACATTGCAGGGTATTACTGTACCTGTTGTGGCAATACATCATACCAATTTTTTAAATTTCATTTTTTAAATCATTTTCAAACATTTTGCATGTAGCGGCACATTGTGGAAATTTGTGCTAATATTAAAATTATAATATTTATAGTCACATAACACACATCATTGATTCTTTTGGACATCCTCAGCTATTACATGCCTGTTTTACCTTTTTTAGGGGCATTCTGTCCATATTTCTGGACTTCTACATGCCCTTGCCTCCATGTAGACTCCTGTACGTGGAAAGTTTTCATATATACTTCCAACATGGACATGGAGCCTACACGGTTGTGTGTAGGGTTGTTGGATCACTCTTCCATGTTGGTTTGCTTCATTAGCATAAAATTCAGCTACTTGTGTGGAAATTTGCATCCCACAAAACTTTCCGTTGGTGCGCGTGAATGTGCATGATTGCACGTCGTTACATGGACTTTACTGAATCTAAAATTTGCTTTGCAGGTGTTTGCATCACACCATGACATGAACATGGTAAAAATTACCATGTTAGCTTTATTGAATTTGCACCACTGTTTAGTATTTTGTGAATAGGAGTAACTAGGAGAAAAGGTGACCTTTTGGTAGTGGTGCTGAATAAAAGGCAATCAGAGAAAGACTGTATTCCAGCTTATGGAGAAGAACATTTTTGGCTGGGGAACAGGAGGCTGAAAAGGGAAAGTAAATGAGAGATTCTATCGCAGAGTTTAAGTTCCAATAGTTGTGTGTTATTCTGTCCATATGAATTGAAAAAGTTAAAGGATTAAGGTTAATTCATAGGTATTTGCATTCAGAAATTAGGGGAATTATATTGTTGTGGTTAGCAGTAATATTATTAAGAGGTCGATGAAGGTGTTGAGGTGTTATAATAGCAAAAGATTATTTTTTGTGGTTAATTAGAAGGTAATTACAACCAGCCCAGATGCATAGCTTAGAGAAAGACTGTTGTAATTTGTTCTGCAGATCAGAAGGGCATTTATTGGTTTGTAATAGAAGGGTAGCATCTCCATACAGATTTAATAAAAAAAATGAAACCACCAATCCAACAAATAGAAAATTCCAAAACTTGTTACACTTTCAAAACATCTTTGCTGGAGGACTTCCCCCCTCTTGCACCTTAAACATGGATGTTCTGCCCCACACCCCTGAAATATTCTAACTCCAAGATCACTGTACCACAGAGTAGGAGGGGATGCTCAGAGATACCATAGCCTCAGACTTAAAATGTGTTCCCCTGAATCACACTTAAACTTACATACTTCTGAGGATTGCATTTTTGATCCTTGGAATTTCAAAAGGCACCCTATTTATTTATCCTATCACTGTACATTAATAAGGGGGTGTGACAAATATATATGCTAGTCACATATCATGGACATTCTTTATCATCATCCTAAGCAAGCCCTCAAGCAATTGACACCATCCTATGCACATTATCAGCCACAGAGTGTAGCAAATCGCAGCAACTCAGCCCTATTCAAACTTCGCCAGCTGCACATTCAAAACAACATTCACTCAAACTCCATAAATGGTTTATCCCACAAAAACAAAGCCTTAGAAAAGAAATGTGGTAATAGTTTACATTACAGCTACCACTCTGTGGCCAGGTCACGTATCAGCAAGCACAGCCCTTTCACCTCCCATGCTGTAGATAAGCAGGAACATAAATTATGCCCATTTAAAGGAATCTGTTATTAAAGCTGCAACCCATAAACAAAGGAACATTTTAATGTTTTCCCATCTGCTGATATTAATGAAAAAAACTTTAAAATGTTTTTAATCAGTGAAATATCCAACATATAAGAGGGGCTGCAGCCCACCCTTAACCCCCATGCACACACATCTAGATTTATGCAATCGAAAGAAAGAAAATGTATTAAAGGTATGTAATTAAGTGATCTGTCAGCCCCTCTTATATGTTAAAAAGGCAACCATCAAACTTCCAAACATTTCATGTGCAAAACTTTTTTTAATTAAAAACATACCAAGCAATGATGCAAAAATTGAAAACATGACATACAAACCTTTTTTTTTTTGTTATTAAAAACACAACAAGTAGTGAGGGGAAAAACTGAAAACATGACAAACAGAAAAGCAATGATAACTGCATTTACATTTGCTGCAAGAAGCTGTAAATGACACATATTAACAACTCTTTACCAGCATTTCATATCACCTTCTAGCACAAACCAGGACCTACCTAGTTCCTCAGATATGTGTATTTGTGTATTTATGGTAAGTGTCATCAGGGTTCCACGACATATTCAGCATCAGCAATGAGATGCTCCTGTAGAAAATCACCCCTCACAAACTGATACAAGTCACACATGTGTCATATATGGGAGTCATGGTATCAGCCTGGGTGGCCTGCAGACACACTGCAGATCAGTAGCTTAGCAAGGGTGGGGTGAATGAAACGGACATGTGCCCCACATGCAAGGTGTTAGAGGATGCAATCCTGAGGTGCTGTTCCTGCACTCTTCTCTTCTTTCTGTATTCTTAATGCCAGTACAGAAAGCAACTTGTAAGCTCCTATTTTTTTTTTTTTTGAGTGAGTCTGGGAGGGGTGGGTGTTCAGACTTCTGTAAATAGTCTATTAGTTCTGCCTTTTCCTTTTTGCTCTTCTATTTGAGCAAGGTGCTGGAAGAGATAGGCCCAGGGTGCTGGATGAGTTAGCTATGCCTCTGCTGTGGATAATGTCCGGTGCATTACAGACCACCTAGCAGATGGGGTGATACCCTTTATGGCTCACCTACCTTCTTCCCAGCTCACCATGTGAATACTTAATTTCAATGCTTATGTAGTCTATGACCTCCTATACAACAAGGAATTGGGCTGTATCATATAAATCCCACATGGTGCTTGCTCTCTCATTTGTGCCATGGGAAAACCACATATGCACTCCTACATGCTGCAGCATGGCATTGAGAAACTGTTGGAGTAGCATAGCCTAGTACCAACCTATGAGTATTCTGGAAGCTGATGTCTAGGATATCCCATTATGTCCCCTGTTGGTCACTGAAAGGTTCCTGTAGCTAGTATTCATAAAGGCACACATACTTAATATCCACTGGAATAGGTAAGCCATGACTCCCATGGATATGCAGATGAGGACAACATGTGTCTAACATCTCCTGTATTGTGTCTGTATCCACATAGTACTGATCTACAATGTCAGAGTCATGAAGGCCATGAAATATTAAGAACAGTTGAATGGTATGTCACCTCCAGTGGAAATGATGCATGGCCAAGGCTGCAGCTGCTACTAACATAATTTCATTACTCTCCTCACTTAACCCTGGGATTTAACTGCAATCAAACTCACTGGCAGTTGAGCTTCACATTGTGGACTTTATACATTTCTGAATTGCTCTGCCAATTCCTTATCTGTCATTTACATACATGGAGATACTCGTTTTAATAACGTTGCTCATTACGATGTCATCATATTGCCATTAGCATATACTGCAAGCAGCTGTGTTGCTCAGTCTTCCCAGCTGTGATCAGTGAGTCTGAATTGCACACACCTTGGGTGTGATCATTTATCACTCACAATTGCCTAATACAATGCGGTGAATATTTCTGAATTGCAGGGTAAGTTATATATACTTTACAAGCAACTGCAAGTTTTTGGAATGCATTTAAATATTTTAGCCACAGCAGAAGTGTTTATTTGAATTTATTGCTGCAGTACTTACCATTTCAAAGAAAGATAAAAAAAAATATTGGAGGTGGGGATTCAGAGAAATTGCCACTGTAGTGTTATTAGGGTTTTGCTAGGGAGATCTAGTAGCATTACAATGATAAAAATTGATTCCAACACATGTGAAAGCAGCAAGGAGCAAATTCTCATTAGCATGTCTCTGAAATGAAGACAGCACAGTTAGAAGAAACTGCTAGTGTTCCATCTACCAGCCCATGTAACATAGATGAATAGGCATCTACAAACACGTAGGCACAGAGACACACACGCACGCACACACGCATGCGTATGCACACACACACACACACACACACACACACACACACACACACACACACACACACACACACACACATTCAGCTTTGTGGTAGTTACCTTCTCCCGTACTAACAGCCCCAATCCTCCCTTAGACATTGGTGGGCACGCACCATCAAAAGATGGTATATATTTTTATCTCCTCACTCTCTAAATAGCACAGCAGGGCTTGTCTTTGAATGACTACCATGCTATTACAATCTCATTGAAATGGTCCAGGGGAACACACATGGATAGTTTGCATTAGCCACTCTCCTGGTCTGATGCATGACACTCCTCTGGCATGACACATTTGCATGCAGCTTTCTCTAGCAAGATTCTGGAGCCTTCTTATTGCTGCAGCTGTACGGTATCTTTGGCTTGTTCCCTTGTAAGAATTCAAATGAAACAAGATAATAAGGTAAAAAGAGTGCAAGTTATTTAAAATGTAACAAAACAATAGGGAAGCATGAGTGAACAAGATGTTTAGCATGCATATCTGCATAAATATATTCACTAGGATTCAGAAACAGTTTCTCATTTAAGAGGGTGATTCTGCATGAAGAGTGGCCAGCAGCCAGGTGGGAGTGATTCAGAGACACAGTGAGCACAATTGCAGATACCTGAGAAATTCCATGTCTTGCATAACATGCGAGTGGCAGTATAATGGGCAACAGTATTAAAATGATGACATTCGCAAATGTAAATGAGGGTAAACAATGTGACCAAATAATTCATAGACATATATGTTTTGCTACGAAGGAAGCTAACTCCAGAGTTGTTGACTACAGCTAAAACATGGAGTCATGGGAGACGAATCACAAAAATATGCACAGGGTTGCTTCTGCACTACTAAATGTGAATATGCAAAAGGATATTATCACTGAAGGTAGCCCCTGCATTGCTCATTGTTATCCTTGGTGGCACCAAGTTATATATTCTTACTTAACATATCACACCACCCAACAAAGAAATTGTGGACCTCTTCTCTGTTGCTAGTGGCACCATACAAGGGGTGGTTTAGATCTGTCGTTTCATATGCAGGCCCTGGGAATGCGTGAAACAGCAGTCCCTGTGGACACCAGATTTGTGTGGGATACTTCACCAGTTCCTTGATTTCGTGATACAGCATGTAGGGAAGTACATGTGGTTTTCACATACCAAAGAGAGCTAAGGCAACATTCTTTGGACTTTTTATGACCTATCCCATTTTCCCTGAGGTATAGGTGGGCAGACTGCACCCACATTTCAATATGGGGAGCAGAACAAACGCATATTAACCACAAGGGATTCCACTCTATCAACTGCCAGGTTGTCTGTAATGTACAGGGTAAAATGTATGAGTTTCCACAGCTCTCATATATGACACATGTACTACCTATACCAGTGGCTCATGTGGGGTGATTTTCTCCAGGGACATCTTACTGGTGATGCTGGACATGCTTTGAAGCCATGGCAAATGACACCTCTTAGAAGCCCACAGACCATGGCAGGGAACAGTAGCACTGCACTGTCACAGATCCAGGTGTGTTTGGCCTGCTTAAAGCTCACATCCACAATCAGGAGGCCTCTTTTGGTGTACTACAGTATGAACCTGCAATGTGCAGTAAAATATATGCAGTCTGTGCAATGTTACACAACATTCTGACACACAGACAGTTCTGGCAAGGAAGAGGCATTTAAGAGGAGAAAGTACCAAACTCAGCAGTGGAGGAGGTGCCTGATGAGATGCCTATGGAGCAGTCGGTTGTAGGGGACGACTATGCCAGATGGAGGAGAGTGCAGAATGCCATATACTGGCTAAGAAGCAGCATCTGGTTCACAAGAATGTGTCAGATTAATGCATTATACATAAAAGTAAAAATGATGCATGCACACACATCCCCATACTGGCCACAATGTGCATCAGATAGATCTGTGCTGGTAATTAATAGAGTGCTGAATTCAGGACACAGTTCTATCCATATATGGACAAGTGGGGGGGGCCTTAGCGATGAATATCAGTAATGGACAGTGTAAGGGGTATAGGTGAGCAGTACCGGTGTGTGCATGCATATGTGTGTGACAGGCATGTCTGAGATAGTTGAGAGTGCAGAGAAGACTGGCCAGAGAAGGTGTGGTGTCTCAATTGTTGCACAAGTGTGTGGTGTGAGGCTCTACAGATGTATTTTGTGTGTGTGTGTGTGTGTGTTTGTTTGATGGGACATATTCTCTGATGGCAGATGGTGCAGCATGGTGCTGGGATCTGGTGGACAGGTGTCATACGACCACCAGAGATATATACAGTGACCATGCATGACCCCATCCACAGGAGTACCTTCTCCTTAGAAGATCACAGGTACAATCCACACTACGCTGAGAAGAG
This sequence comes from Protopterus annectens, assembly GCF_019279795.1. Taxonomy (NCBI): domain Eukaryota; kingdom Metazoa; phylum Chordata; order Ceratodontiformes; family Protopteridae; genus Protopterus; species Protopterus annectens. Next base: position 203,452,349 of record NC_056727.1, on the reverse strand, counting down.
GTAGTACTCTGTGACCATGAACAGTGGCTCATGCTTCTGGTGGACTCCACATGGATACTAGGTCTACATATATGTCCACATCACTCCATGTGGGTCTATATTGAAACATCAAACAGTGAAAACAGTGAACGATGTTTCATCGACACATTTTCAGTGAAAGCTGAAAATGTCGAAACCACAGAACAGCGATTTCTTTCCTAGGGAAATCGCTGTTCCAAAAAAAAAATTAAACACTTCCAAAGACATACACATGTACCCTAACCCTAATTGTACCCCCCCAAAAACAGTAAACAACTTAATACACATATGCACGTAACTCAACCATACATCTAATGGAAAAAAAAAAAAGTAAACATTTTAAAACATATGCACTTACCTTAACCCGCACCTTAACCCTAAGGTCAGTAACTCTTGCACATTTACGTAAACAGTTCCAAAAACATACATACGTACCTTAACCCTAATTCTACCCCCCCCCAAAACAAAAGTAAACAGCTGAAAATGCATACACACGCAACTCAACCATATATCTAACACAAAAAAAAAAAAAAACAGTAAACACTTTCATACATATGCGGGAGCTATATTGGACAAGGGACCACACTACAGTGCAGAACACGGCAAAGCAACGAAGCAGTGAAGCGACTTCTTTCCCAGGGAAAGAATTCGCTGAACAGCTGCTTCGCTGTTTTGCCTGTTCACTCTTTATGTGTTGATGAAAATGCATTCGTTGAGGTGAACTAGCCATAGAAAGTGTGTCAGCTGTAATGTGCAGCCACAGAGATACCTACTGAAAGCAAGCTCCCTATACCACATAGCCATGATGTTACACATATGACCATCCCTGTATTATGGACACACACACACACACACACACACACACACACACACACACACACACACACACACACACACACACGCTTATCCAGCAGCAAGTTGTCTCCTGATGTCATCTTCCTGCTCTATGGAGCTTGCAGAAATCAAGGGCGGGAATGTGCCACAGGTGATAGGAACACTTCCCAGGAAGATATGCCTGTGTTTTCCTGCCCATAGGCATCATCTTGTGTTTGCAGGGTGGGTTACACAGGCACAGAAGCTGTGTCAAAGTAATGGGGTGGGGTATGTGACCATCACATTGCTCACGTCTGCTACTGACACTGTCAGCCCAGATTGTGCCAGGATTTGGCTGCCGCTACCATCATCATCATCATCATCAGAGCCAGACAATTCTCCAATGTCAGGCAAGCCTCTATCCACAATGGAGTACGCTGATAACCCAGCACTTGTGAAAACTCCAAGAAATGATCCAGACTAACTGAGAACACTTCACTAATGCCAGCAGTTCTTAGACTACATTGCTACCACTTAATATTGTGTTACAGGAAAATAATAGCTAACATACTTTGAGCAGCTGGCCTCTAAACTGGAACTCCTGATGTTCTTATTAAAGAAGGTTTTCATGGCTGTAAATTGTATTAACCCACACAGTAAGGTACTATGTCAGATACTACTCCATGTTAAGACAGACCTACCTGGGCCATAACCAACAGGTATGTGTGGTAGCCTGCTCATCTCTGCACTAATATCTGTCACTCTACAGTGGATTCTGGAACTGTCTGAACACTTATGCAGAGATTCCAGGAGCTTCTCCATCTCTGTCAATGTTGGATCTATCAGCACACCGCCCCATGTGGCCCTCTAGTCCTATGCCATCTGGACTGCCCTATCAATGTTGGATCAGTCAGCACACCACCTCATGTGGTCATCTAGTCCTATGCCATCTGAACTGCCCTGTCAATGTTGGATCAATCAGCACTCCACCTCATGTGGCCCTCTAGTCCTATGCCAGCTGGACTGCCCTATCAATGTTGGATCAATCAGCACTCCACCTCATGTGGCCCTCTAGTCCTATGCCAGCCAATGTTGGATCAATCAGCACTCCACCTCATGTGGCCCTCTAGTCCTATGCCAGCTGGACTGCCCTATCAATGTTGGATCAATCAGTACACCACTCATGTGGCCCTGTAGTCCTATGCCAGCTGGACTGCCCTAATGTTTGCAGTGCTGATTATTTTGGTGGCTTTTCATCTGACTTGATCATAGTTTCTATTTTTTATATATCATAGCTTCTGTTTTGACCACTGATAGTATCTATTTCTGCTATCATGTCCCATCAGAGCATTCATGGAAGATATGGAGAGATGTTTTGTGACTAATCATATGCTAACCATGCAGAGAAAAGAGCCTGAATCAGGAACTTATTCTTAACATGGTAGAACTAGCTCTTTCTCTGCTTCTCATGTTGTGGCATAGCAATCTGAAATTAAAAGGAAATACAGCTGTGAGAATTGTTATGGTTATACCTGACATACCCCTACATAGCCATAAAAACTACAGGACAGAGATGTAAAGAACTATGTGCCAATGAAATACATAAGGGTTGATAAAAACATGTGCATAGATCTCAACTGTCCAGGTATTTGTCTCACATTTTTGGTGTGTTTCTCATACAATTGTAGTTTTCTGGCAAATTGTTGGCAAATCATTGAGGACTGAAGACAGAAAATAATGAAAGACATTTGAATTTCAGACTTCATACCCTTCAGAAAATTAGTGCAAATGCAAAACCTGTTACTCTACTGACTTTCTAAGTTTGTAAGATCAATATTTAAACATTGTACCTATTTTTGGGCCCTTCTCCCACAATTATTTATGGCTTAGTCCATTTTTCTTGCTCTAAGAGTTTGTGAGGTATGGTGATGTGTGCACAGTCAGAATGTGTTACTCAACTGGTGCAGGTATCACCACTATTGTTATCATCAGAGGATGACAGAGGGCACACACATATGCCATCATGTAAGACTGCTGCTGACACCTGTAGGTGTATAAGCCACACAGACAACATACACCACCATGCAGTCTTTGAAGGACTTCACCCATGGATACTGGCAGATTTATACACTCGATATATGTATCTCAAGCCCCCAGCAATATCTGAGTGGCACAGCTGATTACTATTCATATAAGTAAAATACCAACTGGCTATGTGGTTCACTGCATGCAGGAAGCCTTATCATTCACCATGGTAGGACATTGGATGATGCCTCAGGTCAATATGGTCATTCAAAATTACATCCAACGGGCTGCAAATGCAATTGCAATCACCTCAGAGTGTACGCAGTCTCCCTGTATGTGGGTAAGTATGCAGGCCTTACTATACCTACCCACCCCCAAACCAAAACACCAGTTGGAAGTAGCATAAGCCTGATATATAATCCCCTGCCACACTGTGACACAGCTGATGATCTTAAGTGTTACTTAGGCCAGGAGAGAATGTCACTTTGGCTGGTTCCTCATTGAGCCCAGTCAGATGTGTGCATGAAGAAGATGTAAGATCCATAGAGTAAGACACACATGACTCACTGCAAGTGCATGCTCCCATCCCCCCAACATTTTCAGTAATACCCCAGATGTTTCAACAATATGTAAGTATGTAATCCACAACCAAACATGAAAAACTCTCCCACAGCGACAGGTGATAACAAAACCACCAAATAAAATAGAAAACCACCAAGGCTAGTGACTCAGGACAAAACCAAGAGAAAAAAAGCACAATTTTAGTGGCAAAAACTGTTTAATTTTCACTTTCGTCAGAAGGACTTCATCAGAAAACATGCTATTCGCAGTAGAACACTCACAGCAACTGCACAAAACTCAGCATGCTGCCATGTAACAGGTGTGAGTGTTCTACTGAGTAATATATACATCACATATCACCCCACATGCACAACAACAGAAGGCAAACCATATAGTAGCAGCAGCAGTGTGTCAAGGATATCATCAAGCACCATAAAATACATGAATAACAAGTACTAGCAATGAGTAACAAGTACTAGCAATACCATTTCCCTCACATTTAGCTGTTGGTGACAGCCACTACTTGCAGAAATCCTTCTTCTGAATCTTTAGCAATGCTCAGATTGTTGCTGTAAAGCAATATTCTGCAGCATGATTAGGCTCATGGCAGATGTGGGAGTTTATAACATGCAATTCTGAAGCTTCTAGGGTAGCGCTTATGTTAATGAAGCACAATATAAGAAATGTTCCTGAGTCCCACATTTTTCTCATTGCTGCAATAACTAAGCCATACTAAGAGGCTCTATCACTTACATGCACTTGCATTAGCACCTGTAAAGTGCAATTAGGGGGAATGTGGGGAAATACATTTTACTTCTGTGGCCAAAGAAGGTGCTAAAGAGCAAAACTGCTATCTCAGTTATGTACCATATTTGCACACATTTTCCATTACATTGTTCACACCTTAATGCTACTATTCCACACCAGCTATTTCCACGTTAAGTAATGGTGGCACCATGCATGGTTGTGCTAACTAGCTGCCCAATATTGCATGTCACTTGTCAACATGAACAGCTTGGTGACAGTGGGAGGGCTACAGTAGTTCTCGGGAATGTCACCTGGTGAATGGCCATGGCTTCAAAAGCTCCTGGGTGGTACAGCAAGGAAAGCAAAATCTTTCTCTTCCTACTCCAGAGAGACCATCGGGAGGGACTGAGGGTCCCCAGTATGATGCCTTGCACAGTTTTGATGGGGGAACAAGTATGTGACACCATTGGCACCACCCACTCTGGTGAGCATTTAGCAATAAGTAATTGTAAGCATTATAATATTTTCAGTGTCCTGTTATTTCTCTTGTATAAGTATTTCTGATGTTATTAGGCATTTAATTAAGGAGTTCTATATTGTTTTTCCATGCTTTGCAGCTCAGGCAGAGATCACAGAGGACTCCAGTCTGTTCCAGAAGCGAATGGAGCAGCTGTCCACATGAAGGGATGAGTATGCTTTGCGTAGCATTCGTTAATATTAATGCCAATTGTATGCACAGCACCAAAGTGTGTATCTGTAGAAGTTGTATTATTTTGTTACAGCACTACATATGTATTACCACTGAAACTGCTTTCATATTTATGTTATGTACTGTTTATATATATATATATATATATATATATATATATATATATATATATTATGCAGACTTAGGACTTACAGATGCCATACCTTTTATATAAGTTCATTATAGTGTCTCATTTTAGGACGGGCAACATAACATTATGTAGCTATATGCGTTCTGCATTTCATATCCACAAGCAGAGCACAAGACTTGACAACAGGTTACAATGCCATGTGTTCCTGCAGAGATGAGAACATCTGTCTTACTGCAATGCATCTGTCACTCACTGACATGATGAGTAGTCTTATGTCCATGACCTCTGAGTAAGGGTACACATTTTAGGGGATTAGTGGTTGTGCTGGAGGAAAACATGTTTTGGTGGATGTTGCAGGGGGCTAATATGGAATGTGGTTGGGGGAAAGTATAATTTGTGGGGTAGAGATGTGGTGGTGGTCAGTCTCGGGTGGAGTTTATGTACCCATTGGCACTGTATTGGCCATGCTTCACTTCAAGTTATGTAACGGTTAGATATACTTTCCTCTGACATACACCTGTTTGTCTTGCTACAACCACCTATGAGGAATGTTGCATACCACTTCCATGTGCAGTACTTACAGGGGAGTCCACAGGACCAATAGTCTACACATTGTTCATGATGTCTGCCATGACACAGTCACTTGTCACCACTGTATTATTCACACCTCCACACACAATCAAGGATGTATGAACTGTGACACCACACCTGCATGAACATCCTACCATAGTGACTTGGAATAGTGCATGTAGGAAGAACTATCTGAAGTGCTCTTAAACATTGTACCTATTTTTGGGCCCTTCTCCCACAATTATTTATGGCTTAGTCCATTTTTCTTGCTCTAAGAGTTTGTGAGGTATGGTGATGTGTGCACAGTCAGAATGTGTTACTCAACTGGTGCAGGTATCACCACTATTGTTATCATCAGAGGATGACAGAGGGCACACACATATGCCATCATGTAAGACTGCTGCTGACACCTGTAGGTGTATAAGCCACACAGACAACATACACCACCATGCAGTCTTTGAAGGACTTCACCCATGGATACTGGCAGATTTATACACTTTCGATATATGTATCTCAAGCCCCCAGCAATATCTGAGTGGCACAGCTGATTACTATTCATATAAGTAAAATACCAACTGGCTATGTGGTTCACTGCATGCAGGAAGCCTTATCATTCACCATGGTAGGACATTGGATGATGCCTCAGGTCAATATGGTCATTCAAAATTACATCCAACGGGCTGCAAATGCAATTGCAATCACCTCAGAGTGTACGCAGTCTCCCTGTATGTGGGTAAGTATGCAGGCCTTACTATACCTACCCACCCCCAAACCAAAACACCAGTTGGAAGTAGCATAAGCCTGATATATAATCCCCTGCCACACTGTGACACAGCTGATGATCTTAAGTGTTACTTAGGCCAGGAGAGAATGTCACTTTGGCTGGTTCCTCATTGAGCCCAGTCAGATGTGTGCATGAAGAAGATGTAAGATCCATAGAGTAAGACACACATGACTCACTGCAAGTGCATGCTCCCATCCCCCCAACATTTTCAGTAATACCCCAGATGTTTCAACAATATGTAAGTATGTAATCCACAACCAAACATGAAAAACTCTCCCACAGCGACAGGTGCTAACAAAACCACCAAATAAAATAGAAACCACCAAGGCTAGTGACTCAGGACAAAACCAAGAGAAAAAAGCACAATTTTAGTGGCAAAACTGTTTAATTTTCACTTTCGTCAGAAGGACTTCATCAGAAAACATGCTATTCGCGGTAGAACACTCACAGCAACTGCACAAAACTCAGCATGCTGCCATGTAACAGGTGTGAGTGTTCTACTGAGTAATATATACATCACATATCACCCCACATGCACAACAACAGAAGGCAAACCATATAGTAGCAGCAGCAGTGTGTCAAGGATATCATCAAGCACCATAAAATACATGAATAACAAGTACTAGCAATGAGTAACAAGTACTAGCAATACCATTTCCCTCACATTTAGCTGTTGGTGACAGCCACTACTTGCAGAAATCCTTCTTCTGAATCTTTAGCAATGCTCAGATTGTTGCTGTAAAGCAATATTCTGCAGCATGATTAGGCTCATGGCAGATGTGGGAGTTTATAACATGCAATTCTGAAGCTTCTAGGGTAGCGCTTATGTTAATGAAGCACAATATAAGAAATGTTCCTGAGTCCCACATTTTCTCATTGCTGCAATAACTAAGCCATACTAAGAGGCTCTATCACTTACATGCACTTGCATTAGCACCTGTAAAGTGCAATTAGAGGGAATGTGGGGAAATACATTTTACTTCTGTGGCCAAAGAAGGTGCTAAAGAGCAAAACTGCTATCTCAGTTATGTACCATATTTGCACACATTTTCCATTACATTGTTCACACCTTAATGCTACTATTCCACACCAGCTATTTCCACGTTAAGTAATGGTGGCACCATGCATGGTTGTGTTAACTAGCTGCCAATATTGCATGTCACTTGTCAACATGAACAGCTTGGTGACAGTGGGAGGGCTACAGTAGTTCTCGGGAATGTCACCTGGTGAATGGCCATGGCTTCAAAAGCTCCTGGGTGGTACAGCAAGGAAAGCAAAATCTTTCTCTTCCTACTCCAGAGAGACCATCGGGAGGGACTGAGGGTCCCCAGTATGATGCCTTGCACAGTTTTGATGGGGGAACAAGTATGTGACACCATTGGCACCACCCACTCTGGTGAGCATTTAGCAATAAGTAATTGTAAGCATTATAATATTTTCAGTGTCCTGTTATTTCTCTTGTATAAGTATTTCTGATGTTATTAGGCATTTAATTAAGGAGTTCTATATTGTTTTTCCATGCTTTGCAGCTCAGGCAGAGATCACAGAGGACTCCAGTCTGTTCCAGAAGCGAATGGAGCAGCTGTCCACATGAAGGGATGAGTATGCTTTGCGTAGCATTCGTTAATATTAATGCCAATTGTATGCACAGCACCAAAGTGTGTATCTGTAGAAGTTGTATTATTTTGTTACAGCACTACATATGTATTACCACTGAAACTGCTTTCATATTTATGTTATGTACTGTTTATATATATATATATATATATATATATATATATATATATATATATATATATATATATTATGCAGACTTAGGACTTACAGATGCCATACCTTTTATATAAGTTCATTATAGTGTCTCATTTTTAGGACGGGGCAACATAACATTATGTAGCTATATGCGTTCTGCATTTCATATCCACAAGCAGAGCACAAGACTTGACAACAGGTTACAATGCCATGTGTTCCTGCAGAGATGAGAACATCTGTCTTACTGCAATGCATCTGTCACTCACTGACATGATGAGTAGTCTTATGTCCATGACCTCTGAGTAAGGGTACACATTTTAGGGGATTAGTGGTTGTGCTGGAGGAAAACATGTTTTGGTGGATGTTGCAGGGGGCTAATATGGAATGTGGTTGGGGGAAAGTATAATTTGTGGGGTAGAGATGTGGTGGTGGTCAGTCTCGGGTGGAGTTTATGTACCCATTGGCACTGTATTGGCCATGCTTCACTTCAAGTTATGTAACGGTTAGATATACTTTCCTCTGACATACACCTGTTTGTCTTGCTACAACCACCTATGAGGAATGTTGCATACCACTTCCATGTGCAGTACTTACAGGGGAGTCCACAGGACCAATAGTCTACACATTGTTCATGATGTCTGCCATGACACAGTCACTTGTCACCACTGTATTATTCACACCTCCACACACAATCAAGGATGTATGAACTGTGACACCACACCTGCATGAACATCCTACCATAGTGACTTGGAATAGTGCATGTAGGAAGAACTATCTGAAGTGCCTTGCTAGAATTTCTCCTGCTTCTATAGTAGACATCTGCACAACAATCTGGTAGGTCATATGTCACATAAAGAATACTGATGTCTTCTTTTTTTGTTTCTGTTCCTCTCCCTCTTTGCTGCTATCCTTTATTTTTATACCTGATTTGATGTTTTATAGCCATCCATTTATGTTTCTATTTTCTTCAGCATCTACAGAGCATGTACCAGTGGCATGCATAGTACAGGTCCACAACACGCATCAGTCCTGGATTTCTCCCACCAGCAGTCCACTTCGCTCCAAGCTTGCCTTCCCATTAGGTGTGGCAGGAGGTGGTCTGGTGGCATTGCCTGTAGTCTCTGGAAGTCATTCAATGAAGGAAAGTGTGGTTTTACTCACCAGTGGCACTACCAGATGTTCACATTTTGTCACCTGATGACAGGTGACAGAGGTGGAAGGGAAGCTGGTGGTCCGACATTTGGAAGCCTGCATCAGCCACCCAGAGAGAGTCACAATGCAGCTTCAGGAGTTGCACCTCTGCTTAGCTCTGCCTTTAACCCCTCAAATGGGGCCTAGGTGGTAGGCAATCAAAGTGCTGAATAACATCTCCCTGGATCTAGCCAGGCAGTGTAGACACAGAGGTGTTATACCTACCTTATTCCCCATAGTGGTGTTCTCCTTCATTGTGTTACCTCCCTCCAAACCCTGTTTGTTGTCCAGTCCTTCCCATCACTAATGTCCTCCCTTTGTCTGTATCTCCATAATTCCACTGTTAACTTCTCCACTGTTGTCTGTGGGTTTTTTTGTGTACCCCTTCTTCCAAACCTCTTTGAACCCCTGCATTGCCCTTACATCCTTCCTCATTTTTAATCCTCAAAAAAAGGTGCCTATCCTTGCAAAAAAAAAAAACGTTTCCCCCCACCCCATTCCCCTTCTTACCTCCCATGTCTCCTTGTGTATGCTTTTCTACTTGCTATACCCTGATTTCTACCATCTTATATGCCCATTACCATAACATTTAAAGTACTAAACTATTTTATATATATACACACACATTACTGATAGCGATTTACTGTGGCTTCAGCCATTCACAGTGTTGCTGTGTAGAGCTTGTGTATGCTACTTGCTTGCTACTTCTCATTGTATCATTCATGGCTGACGTTTCAGGAAATAATTTCTCTCTGCTGAGCCTGCCTTTTCCATGACTGAGTTTTATTTATTTATTTATTTATTTTTATTAGTAGCATCTTAAACTGCAAAAATGTAGATAGCTGATTGATAATTGTCTTTGGGCAGCATCAAACTACAAGGTGGGAAAAGGAGTTAAGGATGGATGGACAGATGGATGGATAATTCTGAATCCCATGGTGTGTTTTATATTTATAGATGTTACATTTTTTGCTGGTGAGGACAAGGTGATATAGAAAAGCATTTTCACATTTCTTAAACTGGCTTGAGTAACTTTAAAGCAAAATGTGCTAGCAGAGTACTATAGACATAACAGCTGTTCAGCATTCAACTACCTACAAAAAGAGAAGATTGTTTTACACACTTCTTTTTTCAGTAATCTTGAAAAAAAGGGCAACAAACAGTTTTCCTATACTTTAAATAAATTGTGAATCAGCTTGCAGCAAATGCTGTCCTGCTTCCAACTTGCTCAAAATCAGGTGTTTCATTTACAGGGCTTTTTAGACATGTTTTAAGTTAGAATGGAAGCAATAAAATATTTTCCACTTTCTGTTTTTTTTTTCTTCTAATACAATATGCTCTTACAAAGTGAAAAAGAAATGCAACAACATGCCAGATTTCCCAAAAATGGAAACAAGATCAATAAATGGAAAATGGGGATTCCAGATACTGGAAATAATTTTGTTTGTACCACATGGGTTGTACTCATATACCTCATTGTGGCTTCCCCTCTAATAAGGTAACTTCTGCAATCTCTCCCACCTAGTGCAAAAAATCATATTGCACTCTTGCCTCTCAGATATTAAATGTATATCCCAACAAATGGGTGTGGTTCTATAACTTATGAGTAACCCACCCATACTTGATATGATCCAGAGGACTAGGACAGTGATTGGGAAACCATGACTTGTTAAAATTTAAAAGATTTTTCTGCAGGGAGGTGAGCTTCTCTGCACCCTCAGACTCCTGTATTATGTGCTAACTCCATGATTACATACCCATGGGAAAAGTAACTATCCCGTTTACAGCTAGAGAATGATGGCATATTTATAATTAGCATCCTTTTCTCTGTGACCATATGAACCATAATGAAAAAAGCCAGCACCCTGGAAGGTCAAACAAATAAGTTTATTTAAACTTCGAAAAACTACCAACTAGACCGGTTTCAGCTCAAGGCTTTCCTCAGTAGTACATTGAAATGATTGGGTAAAAATCTTATATAGCTTCAAGTGATTGAATTCATGACCTCATTTCCTGTAATTAATAAAACAAGAGAATATTATAGTGATAAATCACAAAATAGTGCAGTCTTAAACTAATGTACATCTATGCAATGGTTACATATGTAAATATTAAATATATATAACACATATATATAACACATATGTATAGCATAAAAAAGCAATTACAAAAGATGATGTGGAAAAACACGTTATACAATAAGAAATAAAATTACTTACTGCAAAATCATAATTTGTCATTTAAGCCTGGGGAAAAAAGTCCCCCTAGTTTAATGATCCACCTTCTCTCTTTTGTGTTAAGAATGTCGTGCCACCCTACTTTAAAAGAGCGGTCACCCATAATTCGATCAATAATGGTGAAAGAAAATCTGGCAGTGGAGTGTTTCATTGTATGTTTGTAAAGTGCATTGGTGATTCTCTGGTTTCTAATGTCCCCCAGATGTTCCAAAATTCTGATGCTGAACTGCCTCGATGTCTGACCAATATAAAAGGCCTGACATGTACAGGTAGCTAGATAAACTATCCAGTCTGAGCTGCAATTGCCAAAGAAATTGATATCAAATACCTGTCCTGTGTTTTTACTGGTGAAACTTGTTGTTTTGAAAATGTAGTTACAAAAACTACAATGACCACAAGGAAAAATACCAATAAGTTTATCTCCCGTGAGTGTCCTTTGTGTAAAATTGTCATGCTTGGTATTTGTTGTTTTTTTGTAATGAGAAAAATGAGAACACAAGGATTTACCCTTTCTGTAGGAGAAATAACAACGTTCTCCTAAATAATTTTCCAAAAGGGGGTGCGAGTTGAGTATGTTCCAGTGGTTATTGACAATATTGATCAGGTTCCTGCTGTTTCGGCCATAAGTAGTAACAAATCTACATACGTTGGAACCATTAGCTCTCTTTCTTTTTTTATATTCTAATAAAGAATGTCTGGGTACAGTATCACAAGATTGGACTGCTGAGTGGATCGTTTGTGGTGAATATCCCCTGGACAAAAATCTGTTGGTTAAGTCATTTTGATGTTTGGTAAGATCGTCCTGTGAGGAACATATTCTTTTGATTCTCAAAAACTGAGATTTTGGAATATTTTTGGTAATGTGTTTCGGATGAAAGCTATCCGCATGTAAAAGAGTATTGAACTGTGGAAATTTTCTATAAACAGATGTTTGCAATGTGTTGTCAATTTGTCTTTTCAAATGAACATCCAAAAAGTGAATTTCATTGAGATGATGTTCTTCGGTAAATTCAATACCCCAGATGTTTCCGTTTAAATATTCCAAAAATTCCTGGAGGTATTCATTACCCCCTTTCCAAACCAACCAACAATCGTCCAGGTATCTCCTCCATATATCTATTTCAGGTAAATATATATTATGCATTGGATCGTATATGATGGTTTCCTCTATGTATCCCATGAAGAGGTCTGCGTAAATGGGCGCAAAAGAGGCACCCATGGCTGTCCCTTGTAGTTGCCAATAGCAATCCTGTTGAAAATAGAATACGTTTTTAGTCAAGATATGTTCAGCCATACATATTAAAAGTGTGTTCATTCCTGGTGGATATAAATTGGATTTATTAAGCCAGAATTCCAATGCCATGAGACCTGCCCAGTGAGGAATACTGGTGTATAGAGAGGATACATCCAAAGTGCACATAAGTCAGTCCGTGTCCAACTGTGTTTCTGTAACTATCTGCAAGAATTCCGTAGTGTCCTGTATTCTTGCACGAATAAATCTCAGTAATGGTTTCAACTTTTCGGTCAGAAAGGCCGAAAGAGGTTCCGTAAGTGAACCGATGCCTGATACAATGGGTCTGCCCGGTGGTTGTTGCATGGATTTGTGAATTTTTGGTAAGAGATATAAATATTGTTTCCCAGGATCTTTAACTGTCAGATGTTTTTTTATTTTCTCTGAAATTATACCATTCTCAACTGCCTCCTCCAAAAATAGATTAATTTCAGTTTGAAAACCAGGTGTGGGATCAATATCCATCTTCATGTAATGGTGGTGATTAGAAAGTTGTCTATAACCTTCACCAAGATAATATTCATTGTCCCTTACAACAACCGCACCCCCTTTGTCTGCTGAATGATGACAATGTCAGTATTGTTTTTGAGTTGTGTAAGGGCCAACTGTTCTTGTTTTGAAAGATTGTTGCGCATGATGTCTGTAGAACTATAGTGAAAATGTAGGTCTTTGATAACAGCCTGTTGAAAAACAGAAACATGTTTGTCCATGGGAGGTGTGAAGGAGGACTTGTGAAATGTGAAGTCAGTTGATCTTTGAGTGTCATTGTTTGAATCCTGTTGTTGGAAAAATATTTTAAGGTTAATCTTTCTGCAAAATTCTAAAGTGTCAGATACCAAAGTGCTTTCATCAATAAAGAAACCAGGAATAAAACCGAGTCCTTTATTCAATAATGCATGTTGTTCATCAGTTAAAACATGTTGTGAAATGTTAAGTACATTAGTATGATGTTCATTTACTTTATCACAGACATGAAAAGTTCTTCTAAACTTGTGACCCCTGTGTTTCCTTCCTGCTCTGTGTTTCTTACCCCTAAAGGGTGTTGCGATGTTCTACCCCTTTTGGCATTTGGAGAGTCCCCAATAATGGATATATCTGTATCTGTGGTGGAAGATTCCTCCCCAGATTTAATATAACCTGTACCTGACTTTTTAAGGATAGACCTTGGTCTTTTTTTCCGATTAAAAGGCACATTCTTGGTGCCTTGAGCAAACCTAACACCCTTCTGTGATTCGAACTGTCTACCCTTTTGATAATCTTCTTTATCACGGGCAAATTTATGCAATTTCTTACTCTTGAGAGTGTTCTCCAAAGTGGAAGCCTCCTTGGCTAGTTTACTCAAACAATCCCGAAAATTAGTGTTGTCCTCATACTGTTTAAGTGTATGACAGGTTTTTTCAACTTTCTCTATGTTGGCTTTGATGGTTCTCTCATAAAAAGATGATAATATGTTAACCCTAGCCATAGCCGCTTCCTGTTGCGCTATTTGCCACTCTTTAATCAAAACCTCATCTGGAGTAGCCACAAGTGGTTGTATTTTGCATCTCAAACCTCTTGGGGTTATATTTTGTACTTGATAGGCTTTAAACAGTTTGTGATGCCAAATATTGGTTCTCAATACTTTAATTTGTTTGCCAAGCTTGTTTAAAGAATTTTCGCAACCGTCAACTGGATCAGTTTTATCCAAATTGTGGGTATCACTGTTGTCAATACCAGTCCCAAAAATTTTTAAATCATCCTTATCGGAGCAAAGACCTAATAACAATTTATCCAGATCCATGACAATTAGTTGCTGTAGCTTGAACCACAATGGCTGAAGTCCGAATGAAAGTTGAAAACAATAGGATTGTAAGAATAAGCAGGCCAGGGAGGAAGTTCAAAATTAGCTGTTGACAATTTGAATCACAAAAGGGTGCAGGCTTGAAAGAAACCTAGTTGCAAGCTTAATGAGAAGTATCTCTGAACTAAGCTTGAAGGTTTTAAAATGTCTCACCAGTCCCTTTGTTGAAATATTGTTGAAAGGGGCAAAAATTCTATCTAATATAGACCAAGAATGTCAACCCAAAGGTACACAGACATAAAAAATTTTTGGTATGTTGGGTGTGTCCTCAGCAAAATAATTAACTTCACTATAAATACAAGTTCCACCTTGATTAATATCAAATGTTATTATACCATATAAATACAAGAAGTACTCTGATCATTATTTTAGTGAAAAGTCAATGGAGAAAAAAAAGGGGGGGGGAAGAACCATAGAGTAAAATATTCCTTATATGACAATAAAATGTTTGGAAAAATGAACTGTGCCTATGAATATTATATCAAGATCAAATTTTAGTAAATTACATATGTCTTTACATATGTCTTCAACAAAGATACAATTCTGATATGTGTATGGTATCATTGCACATTAACTACTTGGGGCTTATATCTAGGTCTATTCAGACCAATTCCTTTGCTTTAGTTGTCTTAGCAAATATTATAAGCTCACATTGCTCCATACAATTAAGTCACTTTTTTGATATTTTCAGACTTCATATCTATATTGTCTTTTTAGACCAGGTTGATTTTTGAGCAGGTTAGAATAATACATTATACCAAAAACATCATATTGGATTATGACTACCAACTCAGTGACTTATATTTAAATTTCAGCCTTTTTTTACACAACTTTCATTAGGCTTTATTATTAAGCTTATTATTCATAGTTGTACATTTATCAGGGTTGAAATTGCATTTACAGTTTTTGCCATTTGCTTTGTTGGAGAGTCCCAGCCAATATATATGGTCTTGACATAGTATTCATAGGTACAGTTCATTTTTCCAAACATTTTATTGTCATATAAGGAATATTTTACTCTATGGTTCTTCCCCCCCCCCTTTTTTTCTCCATTGACTTTTCACTAAAATAATGATCAGAGTACTTCTTGTATTTATATGGTACAATAACATTTGATATTAATCAAGGTGGAACTTATATTTATAGTGAAGTTAATTATTTTGCTGAGGTCACACCCAACATACAAAAATTTTTTTATGTCTGTGTACCTTTGGGTTGACATTCTTGGTCTATATTAGATAGAATTTTTGCCCCTTTTAACAATATTTCAACAAAGGGAATGGTGAAACATTTTAAACCTTCAAGCTTAGTTCAGAGACACTTCTCATTAAGCTTGCAACTAGGTTTCTTTCAAGCCTGCACCCTTTTGTGATTCAAATTGTCAACAGCTAATTTTGAACTTCCTCCCTGGCCTGCTTATTCTTACAATCCTATTGTTTTCAACTTTCATTCGGATTTTAGCCATTGTGGTTCAAGGTACAGCAACTAATTGTCATGGATCTGGATAAATTGTTATTAGGTCTTTGCTCCGATAAGGATGATTTAAAAATTTTTGGGATTGGTATTGACAACAGTGATACCCACAATTTGGATAAAACTGATCCAGTTGATGGTTACGAAAATTCTTTTCACAAGCTTGGCAAACAAATTAAAGTATTGAGAACCAATATTTGGCATCACAAACTGTTTAAAGCCTATCAAGTACAAAATATAACCCCAAGAGGTTTGAGATGCAAAATACAACCACTTGTGGCTACTCCAGATGAGTTTTTGATTAAAGAGTGGCAAATAGCGCAACAGGAAGCGGCTATGGCTAGGGTTAACATATTATCATCTTTTTATGAGAGAACCATCAAAGCCAACATAGAGGAAGTTGAAAAAACCTGTCATACACTTAAACAGTATGAGGACAACACCAATTTTCGGGATTGTTTGAGTAAACTAGCCAAGGAGGCTTCCACTTTGGAGAACACTCTTAAGAGTAAGAAATTGCATAAATTTGCCCGTGATAAAGAAGATTATCAAAAGGGCAGACAGTTTGAATCACAGAAGGGTGTTAGGTTTGCTCAAGGCACCAAGAATGTGCCTTTTAATCGGAAAAAAAGACCAAGGTCTATCCTTAAAAAGTCAGGTACAGGTTATATTACATCTGGGGAGGAATCTTCCACCACAGATACAGATATATCCATTATTGGGGACTCTCCAAATGCCAAAAGGGGTAGAACATCGCAACACCCTTTAGGGGTAAGAAACACAGAGCAGGAAGGAAACACAGGGGTCACAAGTTTAGAAGAACTTTTCATGTCTGTGATAAAGTAAATGAACATCATACTAATGTACTTAACATTTCACAACATGTTTTAACTGACGAACAACATGCATTATTGAATAAAGGACTCGGTTTTATTCCTGGTTTCTTTATTGATGAAAGCACCTTGGTATCTGACACTTTAGAATTTTGCAGAAAGATTAACCTTAAAATATTTTTCCAACAACAGGATTCAAACAATGACACTCAAAGATCAACTGACTTCACATTTCACAAGTCCTCCTTCACACCTCCCATGGACAAACATGTTTCTGTTTTTCAACAGGCTGTTATCAAAGACCTACATTTTCACTATAGTTCTACAGACATCATGCGCAACAATCTTTCAAAACAAGAACAATTGGCCCTTACACAACTCAAAAACAATACTGACATTGTCATCATTCCAGCAGATAAAGGGGGTGCAGTTGTTGTAATGGACAATGAATATTATCTTGGTGAAGGTTATAGACAACTTTCTAATCACCACCATTACATGAAGATGGATATTGATCCCACACCTGGTTTTCAAACTGAAATTAATCTATTTCTGGAGGAGGCAGTTGAGAATGGTATAATTTCAGAGAAAATAAAAAAACAGTTAAAGATCCTGGGAAACAATATTTATATCTCTTACCAAAAATTCACAAATCCATACAACAACCACCGGGCAGACCCATTGTATCAGGCATCGGTTCACTTACGGAACCTCTTTCGGCCTTTCTGACCGAAAAGTTGAAACCATTACTGAGATTTATTCGTGCAAGAATACAGGACACTACGGAATTCTTGCAGATAGTTACAGAATCACAGTTGGACACGGACTGGCTTATGTGCACTTTGGATGTATCCTCTCTATACACCAGTATTCCTCACTGGGCAGGTCTCATGGCATTGGAATTCTGGCTTAATAAATCCAATTTATATCCACCAGGAATGAACACACTTTTAATATGTATGGCTGAACATATCTTGACTAAAAACGTATTCTATTTTCAACAGGATTGCTATTGGCAACTACAAGGGACAGCCATGGGTGCCTCTTTTGCGCCCATTTACGCAGACCTCTTCATGGGATACATAGAGGAAACCATCATATACGATCCAATGCATAATATATATTTACCTGAAATAGATATATGGAGGAGATACCTGGACGATTGTTGGTTGGTTTGGAAAGGGGGTAATGAATACCTCCAGGAATTTTGGAATATTTAAACGAAACATCTGGGGTATTGAATTTACAAGAACATCATCTCAATGAAATTCACTTTTTGGATGTTCATTTGAAAAGACAAATTGACAACACATTGCAAACATCTGTTTATAGAAAATTTCCACAGTTCAATACTCTTTACATGGATAGCTTTCATCCGAAACATATTACCAAAAATATTCCAAAATCTCAGTTTTTGAGAATCAAAAGAATATGTTCCTCACAGGACGATCTTACCAAACATCAAAATGACTTAACCAACAGATTTTTGTCCAGGGGATATTCACCACAAACGATCCACTCAGCAGTCCAATCTTGTGATACTGTACCCAGACATTCTTTATTGGAATATAAAAAAAGAAAGAGAGCTAATGGTTCCAACGTATGTAGATTTGTTACTACTTATGGTCGAAACAGCAGGAACCTGATCAATATTGTCAATAACCACTGGAACATACTCAACTCGCACCCCCTTTTGGAAAATTATTTAGGAGAACGTTGTTATTTCTCCTACAGAAAGGGTAAATCCTTGTGTTCTCATTTTTCTCATTACAAAAAAACAACAAATACCAAGCATGACAATTTTACACAAAGGACACTCACGGGAGATAAACTTATTGGTATTTTTCCTTGTGGTCATTGTAGTTTTTGTAACTACATTTTCAAAACAACAAGTTTCACCAGTAAAAACACAGGACAGGTATTTGATATCAATTTCTTTGGCAATTGCAGCTCAGACTGGATAGTTTATCTAGCTACCTGTACATGTCAGGCCTTTTATATTGGTCAGACATCGAGGCAGTTCCGCATCAGAATTTCGGAACATCTGGGGGACATTAGAAACCAGAGAATCACCAATGCACTTTACAAACATACAATGAAACACTCCACTGCCAGATTTTCTTTCACCATTATTGATCGAATTATGGGTGACCGCTCTTTTAAAGTAGGGTGGCACGACATTCTTAACACAAAAGAGTTCTAGGACCACCCACCCAAACAATATACCTAGATAAATACCTTCAGGAAATCTACACACCTTACCTGGTGTGGGTACCACTGTTTATAGTAGTTTTATGTCAAAATATTATATTCATCTTGTTTTTATTTTAGTGATTGCATCATATCCAAAGTTTGGAGTGGACCTCAGTTGGTGTTTTGTACTGTTTGATACACCAATGTGTTTATTTTCAGTTTACTAATGATGCACATTACAGAGATGACTGATGGCGACATACTCAAGATTATATTTTTTGCTACATAGACAGGAGAGCGATGAGTCACATACTAACTACACCATAAAAAATTGTCATTACTATGGTTTAGGAATGTTTTTATCACATGAGAAACCTGACTTGAAGCACTGTGGAAAAAATACATTATCCTTCCAGGAGAAAGGTTATTGGAATGTGTGTAATTATACAGGCGTGTGGCTGGGTATATTATATGCACTGTATTCTGTTTTGCTTTCAGTGCTTTGTACAATTGTTGCTGCATTTTTGTTGAAAGGCTAGTGAATATGTGTAGTATTTTTAAGAATGTGTACTGGGCATGTAACTAACATGCACTGTTTGTGGATACTTTAATGCACTGGTTGAGATCTATACTACATATGGTTTGAGTTGGTATTTTTGCATGTGTATCATATATTGGTTTTATTTTCTGTTTATATTTACAAAAGTTAGTCAGCTAGAAATGCAGTTTTTCTAGTACAAATATAATTATAGAGATTATGATCAGGTCTTTGATAGTTACCCAAGAAATTCATCTAAATCTCAAGGTGTATCTTGGCAGGTAACCACCTGAAATTCCAAGACTTGTTAGTGCAAATCCCAGAAAAGACTGAATGACTGAAAATGTTGGCTTGCATATAGCAAATCCAAGACTGGTGTTCCTTGGAATATTTTTTTTCTCTAAGGTATGGTGATCTTGGACATCGCATATATAACTTTGGGGGTGTGGGGTCTTGCCTCCCCCCACACACACACATCAGAGAGTGCAGAGGGCTTGCCCCATGCAAAAAGCAACTTCAAAGGAGAGTGCGATGTTCAATATTCAGTGTTCTCTTATCTTTTCAGCCATTTTTTTGACATTTTGAGATTCACTATTACAAGTCCTGACATTTCAATAAGGCGCCATCATGTCATCCCTGTCAAAAACACATAATAAGGGATATGATTAGTGTGATCCAATCATAAGTCTTTATAGTGCTTGAAGCCTTATCTGCTTTATATACCACTAGTTACAGAAAAATGGTTAGAGGCTGACACAATAGTTAAGGTGTTTACCTTACAGACAAAAGGTACAAGTTTTGACCCTCACTTTTGAGGGAAATTGGCTAGACTTAAAAAATTAGCCAGAACATTTCAATTTTAGGGGAGTGAGGTTGGCATAATGGTTAAGGTATACAAAGTACAGAGTTTGATTCTGACCACTAGTTGTTAGCCAGGATTGCAGACTGACAGTCTAGTAATTACCTATGAACCTCTAAAGAGTATAACATTTGTAATGGCTTTTAAAGCCTTTAAAATTCAGTAAAACATTTAGGAATGACTAGTAAACAGCATGTAGAAATAAAGCACCCATATGAAAAATGAAGACTTTAAAAGCTATTAGGCATTCATTCCACTACACTTTCTGTTTGTAAGTGCATGCAGAATGCAACATCTAATACCTTTACATTTTGTTGTGCCTTATGTCACTGTTCTTTGCTGTCCAGCACTGCCTGCTGTTAATCCCTGGTATACAATACAATGTTAACAGTGCTTTTCAGTGCTTAACAAAAGCTTGTTAAGCACCTTCCTAACAGCCTTGTATTTTTCCCATTTTGGAGTATAATTGTAGCATTCTATGAACTGCATGTATTTTTATCTATGTAATTCATTTTTTTGATTTTTTTTATGTCTTGCTTATTAGATCAGTGTTTCTGTTATTTTTATGATGCATTTATTCACTGGATTGGTGTTTCTGTTATTTTTATTATACATTTAACCTTATACATTTGAATGCACAAAGTAATATGCAACTATGTTTAATGTTTACCATATGATTGCACATTTCCTTCAGTTCTTCACAGATCATCATATATTGCTTTTCTTTTAGTATTTTTATGACAATGTGTTTTCTGGGTTTCTCTTCTTTACATTTTTGCTCAGAATTACTGTTAATTTTTTTATGATACACTAGTTCTTTATTTATTTTCAGGCTGTTTCATCTTCTATAAATAGAAATTAATTTCTTTATTTTTCATGTAGTGTTATGTCTTTGTTATTCTCAGTTATTATGTACACATCAGAAATGCAGTGGATTATTGTATTTCACTTGTATTACCATGGATACTAGGAGTTAGGGATTGATATAATGGTTAAGGCATTTATCTCACAGACACAAGGTACAGGGTTTGATCCTTCCCTTTGAAAGGGAAATTGGCTGGGCTTAAAATGGCCTCCAAAAGCAACTACCCTGCTACTTACCTATGCACCTATATTTAGTTGCATTCTTTTGAGTGTACGTTTGATTGTATAACCATAATAACATAATAAAATACTAGACTAACAACCCGGGTAATTTTAAGCCTAGGTAAGTTCCCATTATGTTCTTATTCTTTCTCTCTCTCTCGCGTGATCTTTATTTATTTATTTATTTATTTGCCAATTTGGAGAGAAGTGCTAACTGGAAGCTGTCTTGTAGTGGTTATTTATGTTTCATTTGTTTACGGGGTTTTTTTTGTATGTTTTAAAGAATGTTGGATGTATTTTAGTGTTGTGATCTCTATTTATTTGCACAGTAACTGTTTCTGCCCTGTAGTCATACATGCTTTGATATATGCATTATTTGTGTTGGTGGCATGTTTTCATTATTCACATTTTGTGCACAGTGTTTTCTAATACTGTGGGCCAGATTCCAAAATACTTACTCCCCCATACCACTCAATTTTAAGTATAATAATTTTGCTGTCACTCGGTGTTGGGAGTAAGAAACAACTCTCAGGTTCAGCAACATTAATATTCAGTATTAGAAGAATTCATAGTTTGTCTGCACAATAATGATACATGAAGAAAGTGTCATTAGTTTAACTACCTGCTCCCGTTTTGATCTGTGTGAATTGCAGCAGTTTGTTTTTACATGTGCATACTTTTCAGTGTTGTTTATGTGGTATATTCATAGTAGGAATCATGAATTTTCTACATTGTTGGTGATCTTTTCTCTTTGTATAAATAATATATGGTGTTTTGCAGGCTGTCAGTCTTAATTTTATTTTGTAGCCTCTTGGTCTTTGCTTTATTATGTTGAGTTGCTCCTGTTTTTGTTTTGTTTGATGTTCATATCAGTTATTAATTGTTTCAGTGTGTTTCCACAAATTTTTTTTTTTTTTGCAATTTATGACATAGGTACGAGGTATTAATTTAATTCTTCATGTTCCGTGTTTTCTGTCTATCCTACTTTTTGCTCTGTGGTTTTCTAATATGTAGTACTGTAGAAAAAAACATGTCAGAAAAATCTATAACAAAGGATGAATGAGTGACACAGAAGAGAAGCAATGTATACCAGAAAGATAACTAAGAAAAAAAAACATGAAAGTGTAGACATAATGCAATACATGGAATTAGAACTTAATGCAAACACTATGGGCCCACCTACAAAGAGAGCAGGTCTTTTGGAATCTGTCTCCGCTGTATGTCTATTTACATATAGGCCTTACACAGGAGTAAATCACTTACACTGGGAGCAAGTCTTTTAGAAGCTGGCCCTGGGTATAAGCCTGTTTATATAGAGGCCTTACACTTGAATATTGCTTTCGGAATCAGGGCGGACTTACACTGAAAACAAATAATTAGTAATTTGGCCCAATGAGAGAAATTAATACAAATGCCTAGATGCTACAATGTTACTTACTGGAAAACCACAGAGAACAAAGTAACAGAAAAAATGTAAAACCAGTGGTAAATTACTACCTTGGCACCTACCTCATAGACTGCAAAAATAGCAGAATATAAGCCAAAAAAATGAAAAAGGCAACAAATCACTTACACTGAGAGAACAAACAGATAAAATGATAGAAATATAAAAATTATGATGATCCTACAGTAAAAATGTCCATTAAACTCAGTGTAGCTCATATGTGCACTATATTTTGGGTTATAAAGAAATTAAGAAGTATGATAACTGACCGGGGGCAGGAGTCAAGCATCCTGCCATCACCCAGAATGATACCACAGTACATGGACAAAATGATTGACTTCAACAATTGGCTAAGCTTTTGGTGTCATTTTAAGGGAATCCAGTATCTGTCTGCCTGGGATGACATGATCGACAGACCATGATGCTTTGCCAGAGATGGCCTGCACCTGTCGCTCTTGGGATTCTGGATACTGGCAAAGGCTGTTACCACCCCTATAGTGCCTTTTTTAGGCAAGGTTCAAATGACAAATTCACCACCGTAACAGGTACAAGCAAGCAAAATCTGAGGGTAATGCTACTCGGTGCTAGAAGTCTAAACCTCAAAATGCACTCACTCGAGGCACTCCTTAAAATGGAGAACATCAACATCTGTGCAGTGACAGAGACCTGGTTCAAGGCTCCAGAGAACACCCTTGCATTACCAGGCTATAATTCATACCACACCTTTCAGCCAGCTAACCCGGACCGAAACACTAAAGGTGGAGGAGTGTCCATATTCATTAAGGATGTCCACACCTCCAAGCTAGTTGCTCAGCATAATGCATCCAAGATTATCCAAGTGCAACTAACTCTGAACAAGACCGCAATCCAAATTGTAGCTTGCTACAACCCCCCCCACCACCACCATGCCCCAGGATTCCCACTCCTCTTTTCTTGATACACTGGAAAATATTAGGGTACAACCCAATGCCCTAATAATGTGTGATTTCAACTACCCCACCATCAACTGGGAAAACTACTCATGTACCAACTCTTTTGTTCAATGTTTTCTGGAATTCATAAATTCCAACACCTTGGATCAACTTATCCACACCCCCACCAGGGGCAGCAATATCCTAGACCTGGTCATTACCAACATGGGAGACTGGTGTTCCACACCAGAGGTCAATTCCTCGTTGGTCAGATCCAACTACAAGCTAATCACCCTAGACATCCACATCCCGTCCCCACCCCCCATTAGGGAAACAACCGTAAAAAATTTCTCCAAAGCCAACTTCACGATTCTTAAGACAGAAGTGGCAAACTTCACGACACCCATGCAGATGGGCAAAAGAGGTACGACTGCTGAATCCTATACAAATACACTTTATAAGCACTTACACGAGTGCATGGATCGTGCTATCCCTAACAGGACCAAGATGCTATCCTCCAAAAAAAGGAAGCCAATCTGGTGGTCTTCTGTGATAAACAAACTCTATAACAGAAGAAAGAAACTGTTGCAAAAAAGAGTAAAATCCCATGATTGCAGGAACTCCCTGGTCAGCCTCAGTAAGAAGCTGAGATCCCTCATAAAATCCTCCAAAGCTAGTTATGAAAACAAAATCGCCACTGATTCTAAAGACAACCGCAAAGCATTCTATAGCTATGTCAAGAATCTCAATGGCAACACTCAGATCTGCTCTGAGTTACAGCAAAATGGCACTAAATATACAGAGCTAACTGATATTGCCAACATCCTGGCAGATAGGCTTGGTGCTAACTTTACCCCCCTCTCACCCCCTAAAGGGCCAATCTCTATATCGGAAGCATGCAAAGTTCCTGTAATCACGGCTGCACAGGTAAAAACCTCACTCTCCAAAGCCAAGAATACAGCATCCATGGGACCTGACAACATCCCAGGCTGCATTCTACATGAACTATAGAATGAACTAGCATCCCACCTAAGTACCATGCTCAATCATAGCCTCACCTCAGGCTTTGTGCCCATTGAATGGCACACTGCGATGGTTATCCCACTCCACAAAGGGGGAGCCATGACAGATCCTGGGAACTACCACTCCATTAGCCTGAGGAGCCTGGTCTGAAAGGCCGTGGAACGTATCATCATGGAACTCATAAACAAAGACTTTGGTAATCTCCAAACTCTGGACCTCACACAGTTCGGGTTTGTAAAAGGCAGATCATGTCTCCTAAACCTGATAGACTTCTTTGAAGCTGTCACCAAAGCCATAGATGAGGGTAAGGTGGTTCACACAGCCTATCTATATCTTGCCAAGGCTTTAGACACCATCCCCCACTCTGGAATTATAGATAAACTCACTAAACTAGGTATAAATCCCTATGTCACAAGATGGGTTGCCAACTGGCTTACTGACAGAACCCACACTGTGAAAGTAGCAGACTCCAAATCCGACTTCAGACCAGTGACAAGTGGAGTACCACAGGGTTCAGTCCTGGGTCCTCTCCTGTTTAGTATCTACTTCTCTGAATTACATACTAACACAGAAGGTCTTTAGCTAACTAAGTTCACAGATGACTGCAAACTAGGAGCCATAATCGAAACTCCTAATGATGTGGCCATCCTACAAAAGGGCCTCACTGAGACAGATGCCTGGTGTAAAAGCCATGACTTCAAGCTCAATGCCAAAAAGTGCATTGTCATCCCTTTTGGTAAAAACTCTGTACCCATGAACTACCACATAGGCAGTAGTCTACTTAACACTTAAAGTGTGATAAGAGACCTTGGGACACAGGTGGACAGTAGTCTCTCCTTTGATAATCACATCTCCACAGTGGTCAGGAAATCCTTCTACATGGCACACCTCATCACAAAAGGTTTCTCATCCAGAAAAAAAGAGGTCATTGTTCCCCTCTACTTGACACTCATTAGACCCATTGTAGAGTACAATGCCCCTTTTCGAATGTGGTGTAGTTCTGAGTGACAATAAAGTTTTCTTTGACTTGACCTGACGACTTATTTTTCTGTATGTATGAATAAATATGAGTGTTTTTGTGTGTATTCTATGAAAATGAAAAAGGAGGTACTTATGTTTGAATAACAGAATGATTGCTGCCTATACTGTACTGCATCAAATAGAAATAATATGTTTGCACTGTGTGCTAATAGTTTGTCTATATTTTGTATGCTACCATGATAAATTATAATTTGACTTATGATTGCACAACATGTTTGGGGATATAATACACTGCATGCTAGTTTTTTTCTGGTTACTGTCGGTACTGATATGTTATATATATTTTTGCTCATGAACTGTAATGGTAATTAATGAATATTGTCAGAATAGTTAGTATGGTATGCTGCTTCTTCAAATGGGGCATGGATGTTTATGAAAACTGAATACCATGTACCAACTTGTTAAACCTTTGTTTGCCTTGTGCATACAATCACATGAATAGCTTTAGGCTATGATTGGTTACAGTCAGAAATGGAGGGTGTAGCATTTAACAGGTACAGGTGTGGCAGATATTTTGAGCAGACCATGGAGTGATTAGGTAGATCTTGTTATTACATAGTATAGATGGGAATTATAGTGCTGCAACTTGACCTCTATGAACCATGTTACCTTTGTGTGGCAAAGAAGTTTGAAACAACACTACAAGTACAATTTACTCTTTATGTTTGCTATTTCACAGGAATGTGTGCTAATGTGGCAGTTATTAAATGTGAGGAGACATGTATGTAATGAGGAAGAGGAAATGGGTCACTGTAGGTCGGGCAGGAAGTGGAGACACAGACGGAAAGAAGAGGAAGAAATTGGGTGCTGTTTTAGGAGAAAGAATGAGACATTCAGCTTGTGCAACAAGAGTTATGGATGGGATTTTTTTAACCAAGCAAAGTTTATTTAAATTGTCATTAGTTTGTTTGTTTGTGTCTTTCGGCTTTTCCCGGTTAGGGGTCGCCACAGCGGAACTCCGGTCCGCTAATGATTGGCAGTTGATTTTTACGTACCGGCTTGCCTGGCCTGACGCACAACCTTCAACAAAGGTATGCCCATTCATGCATGTCTCCACGCAGAAGACGCTCTAGCTGAGAATCGAACCGGACAGCGTCTTACTGTGAGGCGACAACGCTACCGCAGCACCACCACAAAATGTAGAATTCCATACAAGAAATAAAGAGGATATAGTATTTAAATAAATACAAACAATGGAGGACAATACATTTTTCATCACAAAGGCATAAGCAAAACAAAAAATTAATATGTGGTTTAATGATGAAATTTATTATTACAACAGCTGAATAACTCCAGTGATACTTAACTAAAATTAAATATTGAATAATTATGATGAGTTAAATAATATATACTTTAAACAGAATCACATAGCAAAAACCTTTTATTATGTTTACAAAGGCTTTAGACTGGCAGAGGGATTCAATAAAGCTTAAACTATAATTTTCACCATGTGCGCATCGCTGTGTGATGCACACACGGGTGCGAAAACTTTTAGATTCAGTAAATTCCGTGTAAACTCAGTGGTACGCAAGCACATGCAAATATAGAAACTTTCATGGCATGCAAATTACAGCATAAGTAGCTGAATTTCATGATAATGAAGCAAATCAACACAGTTGAGTGATTCAACAAACTCTAAAGCAACTGTGTAGACTCCGTGTCTGTGTTGGCCGTGTATTCCAAAACTTTCTGAATACAGCCACGGAAAAGAGTATACAGAGAAACAAAAACAAGTAAAAGCTCTTATATTTGCATAAAACTGACCTTAACATGTAACAGCACACATATTCTGACCTAATTACACAGGGTGAATGCCAGAAAATCAGTATAACACTCATAATAATGTTGTTTTAAGTGCCATGACATAAATGCAGCTTCGTTCCCCCACCCTCAAATGAAGAATATACATGTAAGTAATGCAGGTTGCTAAAATGTGTAAAACTCCATGAACCAGACTATTATACTGTAATGTATGCATATGCAGGATGTAGCTGATGGATTACAGTATTCCTCTGTTACAGCAATGGTCTCTCATGCAGTTTCCCTGCCTACACGGTTACTAACCATGTAGATTCCGGGCTGTCAGCATGGTGAAGATGTAAATGAGGTCAAAACTCATTAGAATTGTTAAATCTCAAAAAACAGTAACCATGTAGGGATGTTCACGTTGTGTAGGCACTTCCACAGTGTTTATGTTGAATGCATGACAACAATGAATGTTGACATCAGAAGGTGTGTCAAGTTACACTTGCAGAAGTGAACGTGTAGGGCTGTGAAGGGTGTAAGTCCATGTAAGCAGTGCACAATTCCTAAGTTCTGTGTCATCCTCTTTATTGTTCATTAAACTGTATTGGATCACTCCGCATTAACTTCAAATTTTTTTTTTATTTTTGTCCTTGTTTGTGTGACCACAAGAAACAGAGGAATAAATGGCAAGTTTCTCTGTGTTCTTATGTAACTATTCCTGTAGCAGCACATGTATGTGCTAGGGCTAGAATATAGATGGTCCGTGGTTTGACTATAGGGTGTGCAACCTTTCCTTCACTTTTTATAGTCCATGTTTGCATGATATCCCGGGAACGGAGGAAATATCAGTTTTGCCTATGCTTATCTTAGTTATGCGAAGGTACGTGGAGGTGCAGATAGCTAGGCATAGCACACTAATGAGCAAGCAACAGGTGTGTTTAATAGATACTATTTATAGCATATGCAGGTGAATTACATGTTAATCAACCAATCCGACATGGTGCAAATATTCATTAAGGTATAAAGTATCCATGTAGCCTATATCCTGTTTTTACTTTATCTTCAATACCATTGGAGTAGAGACAAGGACATTTTAACAGACACAATGCTAGAGGCTGCTGCAGCTATTCTACATCTGTATGTGCTGCAGGCTGAAGCCAATACTGCTGGTGCTGCTGACAATAGGCCTAGGCTGAGATAGAGAAGAGTGTTCAGGCCCAGGGTACCTTTCCAGGTGCTACATGAGCTGGAGATTGTACAGCGCTGCAGACTGGACAGGGACACTTTACAAGAACACTGTGAACTCTGCCGCCCTCAACTCAGAGCCAGAGCCAACCAAGGGGAACCCGTCCCCACAGGAAACTAAGGTATGTGTAGCCCTTAGACTATTAGCTACTGGTACTTTTCAAAGACCAGTACTGCGGTGGTGGTGGTGCGGTAGCATTGTTGCCTCACAGTAAGACGTCCTGTTCGATTCTCAGCTAGAGCATCTTCTGTGCGGAGACATGCGTGAATGGGCGTACGTTCATTGAAGGTTGTGCGTCAGGGCCAGCAACTCGGCACGTAAAAATCTACTCCAATCATTAGTGGACTGGAGTTCTGCTGTGGTGACCCCTAACCGGGAAAAGCTGAAAGACACAACAACAACTTTTCAAAGACCAACTGGGGACATGATTGGTGTGTCACAGACATCAGCCTCCAGAAAGGATCGTTCACCAATTTCTGGATGTTTTGAAAATATATGCCAGTGAGCACATATTGTTTCCCCATAGTTCTGAAGAGAGGGCCAGCAGTATGCAACTGTTTCACCATGTAGCACACGACCCTGAAGCACTGGGTGCCATAAATTGCATTCATGTACACCTTAAGGCACCACCTAGTGAGCAAGGTAGAATCTACATTAACCACCAAGTTGTGTGTAATGCCCAGGGAATTATCTTGAATGTGTGTGCTGGCAACCCTGGCAGTTATCATGACTTCCAAACCTGGCACACATCACAGCTGTACCAGATGTTTGCTAGGGGGACATCCCACAGGCCATTTACTGGGGGGTGTTGGCTATGCCCTGGAACCATGGCTGATGACACCCATCAGAAGTGCACACACACCCACAAAAGAATGCCATAATGAGGCACACACTCTAACTAGAAACATCATAGAGGATGTGTTTGGGCTTCTGATGTCAGAGTTATGGTGCCTAGATATATCCAGTGGAGCACTGCAGTATAACCTATGTGCATGTACACAGATATTCACCGTATGTGCTATGCTCCACAATCTGATCCTGGGAAACAGCTGCAAAGGGATCAGCAAGGGGAAGGGACACACATCCCCCCAACAGTGCCTAGGTCACCACAGATAAAGTCAAAGGAGAGCTCGGAGGAGGAACCTCCAGCTGCTGTCTCTGTAGGCAGACATAGGAATGCTAAGTATACCCTTGCTTTGGCTAAGAGACAACTCGTAGCACATTCACTGACCACCTAGATTCCTAATAGCTTTTTCCTACTCACATACATATAGTAAAATGAATGCCAGGCAATTCACACAACCTATACATCCACATGTATTGGCTCTGCACTGCTTGTATCAAAGTCAGCCCTGAACTAATGGTGTGCCAACTGCTGCATTTGCAAGGTAAGTCCTGAACCTAGAGTGTATTTTTTAATAATATTATGACATATCCTTGTATTTCCTAACTTGGTACAGTAAGCAGATAAATAGTGGTGGATTTGTACATAAAATACCTTAACATGTGACACCAGACACGTAGATTACTTATATTTGTCTATTAGTAATTAGTAGGCCTCATGCATGAAAGATTCACACAGTCATACCTCTGAAGAATTCTGATGTTTCCTGCATGGCCTCAATTTAGCACCATATCTTAGTACTGGTAAATCATTGAAGACAGAAGTTAGAAAGTGATGATACACATTAAAGTTTCAGACTTCAGACTTGTTTGTGTCATATCAGTAACCAAGCTTTGTCCACCCCCCCAAAGAAGACGAGTGTACCCTTGTTCCTGAACTAACAGTAACTCAGCTATGCTACCCCCAAAAGAACAGTATATGTGTGCTTGTGCCATCCAACCTGGACTTCATTTGTTGGCAAATGCATATCATGTTATTCCCAGTTAATATCCTCTCACATGTTAAGGCCAGTGATATAGAATGGCTTACACACTGCACATGTTGTATAATTGATAAATGATCAAGAAACACAGAAAGGTAACATAGAGCTGTATATTTGTAAGTATAATTATGACAGGTTGGTTGATAACTAACTGCCCCATGTCCAGATATAGTAAAGAAAATTAAATGTACAAATCGTAGCTGATGGTTTGATAGCCATGCACATTCTGATGCAGTTGGCTGTGTGAAGAATGACTTTACATTTTGATGATGCAAAGCTGTTTGTGTGGCTAAGAGGACTAAGGCATCACTCCTGTTTTCCGAATTTGGATTGGTGTGAGGGTTCAAATCCTGGCATATGTAGAAATTTGTGATGTGTACTATCAAGTTTTACTGTGCTTGTACACATTTTTGTATGTGATCCTTAGCATTAGTATCTTTTCCTATCTGTTTTCTTTTCATTTCAGTTTTATGTGATGTTCCACATCCCGAAAAACCATTTGGCTAAGGTTATCTTGTTTGCGTGAAGCGCAACATTGTGGAAACTGGAGAAAAACAGGTTTCCTAGAAAGCAGACACCCAAAAATAGAAAATGGATACATTCAATTAATGCTCTTAGCCATCGTGAAAATCCAGCCTGGAGTACAGATGGAAGCGGGGTATAGTGGCAAGCATTAGCAATGTGCCTCAAGATTGTACACTGCTTGTCTGAGAGCAAACAGGCCTAGCTCACATGCATGTACACTTTGTTAACCATCATGCAAATCCAATACTTATAGTGCTATGGAATTGTGTATATGATATTTTATTATTGCTGTTTATTGTCCATTTCCTTTGTATGATATAAAACTACTTGTGGAAACATTGCAAACTAAGGGCACAATATAATATAATATTATATAGTATAATATGTTAATAAATAATATAATAATAATATATGTTAATAATAGTAATAATGCTAGTAATATATGTTATTAAGAATAAATTAATATATTAAATAATATATATTATATAAATAATATATTTAATTGATGCCAGCTACTTATTTTATATTGACTTTTCAAAAGATTTGTTTTATTTTCCTTCTCCATGTTATGCCATCTTGTGATTTTCTTATCAGTTTTTATTATTCTAACTTTAGTATGCTGCATTCCTGAAATTTGCATTGTTAACCAGCTGTTTTTGGTTAACTTGCCTTGTGTTTGCTAGTTGTTTTTTTTTTTGTTAAATTCTTACACAAGCCTACCATTGTACTGTTTGTAGTTTGCTTATGTTTTTTGCTGTTAATTTTTTCTTACTTCATGTAATTGGAGCTTTTCTCCCCGGGCCTCTACTGAAAACGGATATATGTCCAGCTAGATTAGCCCGGTCAACAAATGTAAAATAAAAATAAAATAAAAATAAATAAAAATTCATTTGTTTCTTCCCTCCAAACCACACCAAACAAGTGCTACAGCCCTGGGGTCTCATTACCGTTTCCACACACATATCAACCACAATACAAAGTGTTATACATAATGTTGTGTGCTCACTCATGGACAAGGCCACTTGGTGGTGCTCACAGCCTTGCTCTGCAAAACTCAAACAACCGATTATGCTCAATCGGGGTATTTGTGCTGTTACACAACTAGGCTTCCAAACAGCCTACTGCTATTAGGCTACTAGCCTCAGATGACACTATGAAGCATTGTACCTATGCAGAACTCCTAACCTCTTGTCTCCCACATGGTCTGTTGATGTCCTGTACTGCCCTTAGATAGGTAGGGGTGCTATTCTTAATGTAGTCAACTGGGTGTGAGTGTGTGTCTACGCAGAACAGCAGAAGTGTGTATCCCACAGTTACTTCTCCAATGGCATGGCTTGCCAGTTTTTTGAGACTTGCAAAAGCTTACACATCAGTTTCATGCAGGCCTCCCAACCTCTTGTCTCCCATATGGCCTGCCAATGTCATCTACTGTAAGTTCACCTGCAGTCCTGTTAAAATCAAACTTGTGCCATGGCACATGTGATAAGTACTGTGTTGTCTACTCTATGTACTTAGATAGGGGTTCTGTTCTCACTGCAGTCAAATGGGGGTGTTGTGTGTGTGTGTGTGTGTGTGTGTGTGTGTGTGTGTGTGTGTGTGTGTGTGTGTGTGTTTGTTGCTGGGCTTTACAGTAGCCTGTCTGACACTGTTATCTTGTCCTTAACAGACACTGCTGATGTCATCATCTATAAAGTGCTGCCTGACACATTCCAAGTGGGTCTTGAGCTGTGGCACTGTGTAGTGTGTGTGGTAGGGGTCCTATTCATACTGCAGTCAAATGGGGAGTGAGTGAGTGAGTGAGTGAGTGAGTGAGTGAGTGAGTGAGTGAGTGAGTGAGTGAGTGATCTGTTGCTGGACTTTACAGTGAGACTTTTACACAGGTGGGACATTGTTATCTTATTCTCAACAGATACTGCTATCATCATATATAAAGTGTTGTCTGACACAATCCAAATCAAACCTGAGCCATAGCACTTGTGTTAAATACTGTGTTCTGTAGTGTGTGTAATTAGGTAGGAGTTCTAATCTCACTGCAGTCAAATGGACGGTTGTGTGTGTTTGTGTGAGCTGTTGATGGACGTTACAGCAGCCTGTGGGACACTGTTACCTTGTGCTGGACAAACACACATCGTCATTACTAGGTTATACAGTAAGCAAAAGAAGATGCTGTCTACAAATACAAAAGAGAGAACCCAGAACTGTAAGACCACTGTCCTCAGCCTAACCAAGCAAATAAGATAACTTGTGCAATCTCTAACCCCAACCCTTACTCTCTTTTGAGGGGGTTCTTTTTTATTTATTTTCTCTTTCCTCCACAGCACATCAGGGTAGGCTTGGCCCATGGGATCCACCTGCCCCCACTCCACTGGCTATGGCAACAAAGCCCAGTATGTCTGAGCCTCAACCTGGTGGCACCCCTTGTGCTGCTCCTGCACTACCTGGCTCCTCAGGTACTTCTGTCCCAGAGGACAGGCCTGTGGTTCCCTCCAGAAGCAGTGGCAGAGTGGATGATTTTATCACCTGAGAAGAACTTCTGGGGATGGTGAGTAGGATTGTATGTCACACTGTGGCAGCATGCCTATGCCACCTGGAGACACTCATCTCCATAATTGTACTGAATGACACAAGGAGGTGCAGATGTCAGACAATGCAGCCATTAGTGCAATGAGGTGACAATGATGACAGTCCAGTAGGTGAGGACTTGATTCTTACTGTCACCCAGCTTGACATCCATGGGTTTGCATGTTCCATACCCTTACCCCAACCATGGTGTTCACCCACTCCTTTTCTTCACCATCCCTGTCTCTTGTCTTGTATGTTCTGTCTGTCAACAATTGCTTCCTCACCTTGCCAAATTACCTGCCTCAGACAGACCTGCATCCCTTCTCCAACATTCTTCTCTCTCTTCAAAAAAAAAAAACAAGCAAAAGAAAAAAAATAGGGCACTTGTCCCAAAAAAATAAATTGCCCCATACATAGCTCTCCATGTTGCACACGTCTACTTGACACACTTGATTCGGGCCAAATGGCTATGCAACATGATTACATTGTTGTCACCTCTCTCTATGGAGGTGACGGTCTAAATTCAGCTAATCTTCTGCACATATGATCAGTTTTTTAGGGCACATTCCCATTATAAATCAGATATTCACAATACATACATGTGTTGTCCACCCCCAAGCAATAAAACCCTGAGGGCTCAGTATTTTTACTCACATATATCAACCACACTACAAAGTGTAATATATAATGTGTGCTCAGTCATGGAGAGGGCCAGTCCATGGTGCTGACAACCTTGCTCTGCTAAACTCAAACATCCAACTATGCTCAATAAGGGGAATTGTGTTTTACACAGTTAGGCTTCTACACACCTAGGGCACATTGTACAGTTAGGCTACTGGTCTCATATGAACCTATGAATCTATGTACATATGCAGGCCTCACAGCCTATTGTCCCCCACATGGCCTGCTGATGTCATCTACCATAAGTTTACCTTCAGCCATATATAAGTCAAACTTTTGCTGTGGTGCTTGCATTAAGTACTAAGTTCTATAGTCTGTGTACTTAGATAGGTAAGGTTTCTGTTCTCACTGCAATTGTGTGTGTGTGTGTGTGTGTGTGTGTGTGTGTGTGTGTGTGTGTGTGTGTGTGTGTGTGTGTGTGTGTGTGTGTGTGTGTGTGTACTCAGCAGAGTAGATGTGCTATCCTACAGTTACTTCTGCAATGGCATGGCTTGTTGGGCTTTTTATACTTGCAGAAGCCTACACATCCATTTCAAGTTGGGGGATGGGGGCAGCAGGCCTAAGCTGACACAAAAGGTTGGTGTCTGTGAGGGAGAAAGTGAAGCAGGCAGGCTGTATGTGTATCTGTAGGGGTCCTCCATGTGAAAGTGATGTGTGAGCATCTGCATGAACACAGCGAAGCTTAGTGCTAGCTCTACATCTTGGTATGTTGGACAGGTGTGAAATGTGCATGGTAGAGGTGGCAGTTCATCGATGTCACTCCTGAACACAGGAACTGGTCCTGCCAAAAGTTGTACTGGCACCTCCACGCCCAAGGTTAGATGGAGTGCTGCTACCTGAGAGTGGCCAATGTCTGCTGGATGTGCTCCCTTCACGGGAACATCCAGGACCATGACCTCATGGCCTGCCATGTCTGGATGTGGACAGCACACTCCCTGATGGACCAGCATAAGTGCTGCCACTACGGGAGTATGATCAGGAATGAACATGTTGGCTCTCATCAGATGTTGTGGCTTACCTCTGCCCATGAGTTCACTGTTCCCTTTCCAGCAGATGTTCCATCACAGACACTGGTCATTCCATGACAGACACCTCTCGGTCCATGACAGACACCCCTCATTCCAACATGTCATTCATCTGATCCAGGGAATCTATGACACTGTGGAGGCAGTCATGCATGTCAGATTGTGCTACAGCCACAACCCTGAGCATTTGTCTGGAGTGCCTTACTGAACATGCGTGTGCCTCCATGATGACCCTATATATACCCTGAGTGACACAGGAAGAGACACCTGCAGCAGGTGGAGGAGGGACAGCAGGCCCCCTCTGAGGGCCCTATCAACGATCCTGCATGGCAGCTTGCCAAAACTTTGGCTATGGCAAGATTCAACAGGCAATGAAACCACAGTAGACACACTTCCCTGCTCAATGTCATTGCCCTCCACCTGTCCGATATATGTGGGCTCAGTGGACTGGGTAGGGGTAGGCCTACTGGCTGTGTCCAGAGAATAAGAAGAGAGGTCAACCTCTGTGCCAGATTCAGCCTGTGCCTCAGTTTCGCCACCATCATAATCAGTGAGACACTGACATCAGGTTGCACAGAGCCCACACTCACTGTCATGATCATCTGTGATAAAAAGGAAGAAACACAGGCATACATTAATACCTAAACTACTGTGGTGCAATATATGCTAAACAACTAACAGTGCTACCACTATTACAGACAGTGCAGCAATATACACAACAGGCCTAAAATAATGCATTTGATTACTAGAAATTGATCTGCATTACTGAAATGACTTGATTTGGCTTATCAACTGCAGGAGGCCTACGGTACTGGATTCCTGATGGTTGCGAAAGAAGTTAAGCAAGAGGTAAGGCCAACATCATCACATTTAACAGTAAGACAGGAGGTACTATATGTACTCCTCGCAATCAGCATGACATTTTACTTTAATAAGTATGTGGCTGACAACTCCAAACTTAGCTTATCACTGTACTAATATTCAATCCCCCCCACAAAATATATAAGTGACACAGAAGTAACCTGGAAGCTCTTTCTGGAACTGAGAAGGAGCTGCACCCATGTCAAGGACATATTGTGGGCCACTCTGCTGTGAGTTGTCCTGTGTCAGAAGATTCACCAGGAATTCCTCATTGGGGTGAGAGGTGGTTCTGCAGCAGACCCACCACTGGTTACCCTCTGTTCTTGGGCAACAGCAGCTCTATGCCTCCGTGCAGATGTAAGCATGTCAGTGGCCCTGTGGTGCACCTTCTCATAAATGTGGCATGGCTGCCAACGGCATTTATGTTATCAGTGATTTGCTGCCATATCCTCACCCTCTCTGGCATATTAGGATGACCCCTTCCAAGAAGGAAAGCACCATGTTGACATAGCAGTAAGTCAACTGTGTCACTCCCCAAAAGAACAGTCCATTCTAATTTGTGACATAACAATAACTTTTATTTGCTTCCCCACCCACTAAAGAACAGGCACATGAACCATTTTGCTAATAAAACACATTGGAAATGCTAAACATGCATTCAAAGGACTTGTCCTTGATGCATTTGTACATATGTATCACACAGCTTACTATTTTCATGTATCGTCAATCATTTATACCTCTGAAATGGCTTGACAAACATGGCCATGCCATCAGTACACTTCTAAATAATGCATACAGATAATAGTGAAAAAGCTTTGCTTCACATTATTCATTAATATATTCCAGCATATGCATTATGTAGGTAAAAAAATACAGCATACCTGCTAGAGTTCAATGCTCCTCTGTAAAGAAAGCTTGAAACATAGTTTGCTTTACTGAACATGCAGCAAGTATCCTCGCCATAATTTTGGCTAGCTACACATTTGCCTTTTATAATCTAGTAGATTATTAATGGAATG
This sequence comes from Protopterus annectens, assembly GCF_019279795.1. NCBI lineage: Eukaryota > Metazoa > Chordata > Ceratodontiformes > Protopteridae > Protopterus > Protopterus annectens. Next base: position 203,414,729 of record NC_056727.1, on the reverse strand, counting down.
CGTCTGTCTAGGCTGTGTTTCAGAGATGCTAATTACAACATAAGCAGCAGAATTGCATTCTAATCAATCAGTCTGGTGGAGCTATTCACAAAGAATTGCATGATAATCAACTAGTCTGGTGGAGCTATTCACAAAGTAATAAAGCAACGATTTAGACTCCATGCTCTTTTTTTCCTGTGGATTTCAAAAGTAGTGGAGTACAGACACAGAATGTCTACACAGACAGAATGTTAGGAGCTGCTGCTGCTTACCTCCATTTGTATGTGCTACAGGTTGCAGGTGATGTTGCTGCTGCTACCAACAAGCCTAGGTCAAGACAGAGAAGAGTTTGCAAACCACATTTAACTTATCATAGCATATATGACATGGACATTGTAGAGTACTACTTGGTGGACAGGTACACAATACAGGAACTTTGTGACCTCTGCTGGCCTCAGTTCAGAGCCACAGCCTTTACCTCCCCATGTACTGGCTATGTACTGCTTGGATTACATTCAGCCCTGAAGTAACACTGTTTCAACTGCTGCATTTACAAGGTACGTCATGAACATGTACTGTATTGTGTAATAATATTATGACATGTCCTTGTATTTCATCACTTGGTACAGTAAGCAACTACAAGGTGGGAAATTTGTATAGAAATCAATGTCATATGTGACAGCAGAGACTTATTTGACTTGTATGCATCCATTAGCAAGTAGTAGGTCTCAAAGATTCACACATTGATACCTCCCCAAAGTAATGATGATCACTGCATACCCTCAGTTTAGCAACATACATTAAAAATGGGAAATCATAACAGAGAAATTTGAAAGTAATGAGACACATAGCAGTTTCCAGTGTTACCACCCACACAAGATCAAACTGGAAGGATGCTAAACAAGGAAAGTAACAAGAGCAGCATAGGCTTGTTTGTGCCATAACAGTAGCTCAGCTTGGATCCACCCTGCTTGAAAAAACATTATACCCTTGCATGTTCCATGACAATAACCCACCTTTACTCCCCGCCCCCAAAAAAGCAGTTTATGCTTGTTTGTGGCATTCAACCTGCCATTCATTTGATGGCAAATGCATATCATATTGTCACCAGTAAATATCCTCACACATTTTAAGGTAAATACAGACTGGCTTACACACTGCATGTCTCTGTGTACTGGTCAGATAACTGATGAATGACCAAGAAACACAGAAAGGTAGGACACAGCTGTATATTTGCAAGGAATAATCATAGCAGGTTGTGTGACCAGTAAGTGCAGCACATCCAAATATATTATATAGCATACATTTACAAATATCAGGTCATGCCTTGATATCAGTGTACATTCAGTTGCACTTGGTTGTGTGAGGTATTACATCACATATTTGCTGCAAAGGTTTTTGTTCATTGGTTCATAGGTTGGTACTAGGCTATCGGCCCTAGGGCCTATACAAGTTAGCCATAACAATTCCCTGGATATTTCTTCCCACAATATTTATAGGTTCATAGTGAGGCAAAGATGGATAAGTCTCCCCTCCTGTTTTGAAATAGTGCATTCCAGTGAAAGTCAGGATCTAGATCTGTGTAGTCATATCTCATGTGTACTAACAGTTTCTACTGTGTATGTCATAGACTGATTTTTCACATTTCAACTAATCATCCATTTGTTATACTTTTCTGGGGGGGGGTTTTGGGCCATTGTTTGCACGATGTACCTCTTAGCAGAAATGGCTTTGGCTAAGCGCATTTTGTGCATAGAGTGGCAGTGCACAAACTGCATGAATTGGCCAATCACGTAGCAGACAGCCACACACATAGACCAGATGCATTAAATTAATAGTATTGGCCATCTCACAAGCACATTTCCTGGCAGCACACACTATTATACAACATGTTTGCTTTGTTGTAAGTGATGCACAACACTTTCAAATGTTGCAGACTCATAATGTGTGCATTCCCAGTAAGAACGATACCTACAATTGGCTGGAAGACATTATTCTACATTGGTCTTGATCTGTGATTGGAATGGCTGGTGTTCCTAGAGAATTTTTGAGATTCTGTGCTCAAAGATGGGGTGTCCAGGAGTCCAAAGTATTTGTTGGACTCCTAGTCAATGAACATGAGCCTAGGCGTTGTAGAGGGGCTATCATGGCTCAGATTACAAAGCAGAGGCATGGAATAATCTGGTCTGGGCTCTGACAAGTGCTACCAGTATCCCTCACACTGGTGAACAATGTAAGAACCACTACAGAGATGTCAGGATGAGGAATAGGGATACCCTCGACTGTTGGATCGAGGAATGTAGGACTGGGGGCACACCACAAATGTGTAAGTATCACTTACAAAGACTACTTGTCAGAGTTAAAAGATGGATATATTCAGGATTGGTATGCTTAAGGGTATTCTGTTGTTTTCTGTAATTTCCACAACCATCACACCAGGCACTGAATGTGCAGACTCATGCCACTAGATTGGCATGGATGTGAGATGCATGTGGTATGATGTATGCATCCCAACAATGGGTCTATTTTAGCATTAAAAGTTATGCCACATTTACTTGCTACTTATACAGTTGTATCCAATTGAGCATTCATTTCTTAACTGTAATAATGAAGTATGCATGCATTACTCTGGAGGGCAAAAACAGTTCATTATTACAAAGTAGTCATAGGTTGTGACTTCAAAATCCACACTTCCCAAATATGTTAAACATACATAATATATTAAATATGTTAAGATTTCATCAATACTGCAATGTAACGTCAGAACTAGATTGCTGTAAACTGTAATGAGTATATTTGGACCATGCATATGTGCAATGTATGCACATGTCAAGGATTGCTTACTACAATCTGTAGTATATTATGCATCTGTTAGAAGCTGGGTAGTCTGAACAGTAAACAAAGGTATTTATTAGGGATTTGTAGTGATAAAAGTAAAGGTAACAGAATAGAGTAAAATAATTGTATCAGTGCTTTGTATATCACATGTGGACTTACTAATGTTCTCCCTTTTTTTCTCTCACCCCCAACCCTTTTATCTCTTTTTGTTTTTCTTTTTTCTGGGTTTATTTCTTTGTGTTTACCCACTCCACTGGCTACAGCATCACTGTCCAGCACATGTGGGGCAGTACCTGGAAGCACCCGTTCAACTGCCCCTGCACTACCTAGCTCCTCAGGTAGTGATGCCCTGGAGGACAGGCCTGTGGCTCTCTCAGAGCTCAGTGGCAGAGGGGGTGAGTTTATCACTCATGACGAACTGCCAGGGATGGTGCATAGGAGTGTGTACCACACTGTTGGTGCACACCTATGTCAGTTGGAGACACTGTTCTCCATGACTGCATTAAATAACATAAGGAGATACAGAAGTCAGACACTGCAGCCATCAGCACAATGAGATGACAGTGATGACAATCCTGTGGGTGAGGACTCGATTCTCGCTGTCACCCAATTAGATGTCCATGGGTTCGCTATATCCCCACTCTCATCCCATCCATAGTGTTCACCCACCTCATGTGTCCTTCACCCTCCATGTCTCTTGTCTTGTTTATTTTGTCTGTCTGCAATTGCTTCCTGCCCACCTTCCTCACCCAGACATTCCTACAGCCCTTCTCCAACATTCCCCTCTCTCTCAAAAAAAAAAATGGGCACCTATCCAAAAAAAAAAAAGTTGTCCCATACATAACCGCTATTTCACATGCGTGTCCTCATGATACACATGATTCTGTCCAATTCTTTATACAACAGATTGTGTTGTGGTCAGCCCTCTCTCTGGAGGTGGCAGTCCAAATTCGGTCAAATTTGTATGTTTTATTCTGGAAGAAATGGATAGCTATGGTTCTTTCCAACATCCTTTCTGCACAGTCTTGCCTTGCTTTCATTTTGTACATTCCCCTGCTTGCTCTCCATTTCACCACTTTCCTATCCTTCCCATTTATTTTCTTTAAAGAAATATTGTGCAATGGTGTACATCGTGCATTAACATGCGGCTACGGCCAATCCAGTTCTCAGTATTATACAGTTTGATTGGAAACCAGCACCATCTAGCCATATTGTACACACTTCAAAACAACTATCACATTTCAGAATTTGGATTTACACATGTAAGATTATTTGACACTGTTAACATACACCTGGATTCAAACCAAGTACCATCTAAACAAAAAAAAATATATGTATCACTCCATTAACATGTGGTGCTACAAACTCAGTTGATTAGCAGGTGTATTTTGGAGACTGTATAGCAAATGGCAGACTTAACTGCTGCTGTATACACCTGCTAGTTAGCTGAATCCCTGGCTACAGGAATCAATGCACTTGATGTAGTGATAAATACCTTTTTGGGGCAAATGGTTTAGCTATAGGTAATAAAGTTAAGTATTTTGTTAGTAGTGTTACTTATTAATGCTGCTCTATGCTTCCGCATTACTGCTGTACAAGATGAAATGAGTATTGCACAATAATGCTTTATAAAACATTACAGGGGATCACGCAATGCTGCTTCATAGAAATTTAATGAAGATACGGCATTAGTGATATGTGGAGCAAGCACTGGAAGTGCAAAGGGAAATCTTTCCTAAACTGTGTCACTTACTATTGAATGTATTAAGTACATCTGCCATCTAACTGAATCTGTGGCAGCAAGTGTTAATGCATTACTGGAGGCAGATGGTACTGGGTTCAAATACAGGTGGAAGTAATAATCTTACAAGCATGTATGATACTTTAAAAAGATCTACTTATATTGCTGTCTTTTGCATCACATTGGTGAGCACCATGCACTTTTGTGCAATAATTCTTTAAAAAAAGAAATGGGGAAGATAGGAAAGCGGTGAAATGGGGAGTAAGCAGGGAAATGCACAAAATGAAAACAAGGCAGTAATGTGCAGGAAGGATGTAGGAAAGAGTCATAACTATCCATTTCTTCCAGAATGAAACATACAAATGTGGCTGAATTTGGACTGTCACCCCCAAAGAGAGGGGTGGCCACAACACAATCTGTTGCATAGAGAATTTTATACAGAATGTGAAAGAATCATGTGTGTCATGAGCACATGTGTGTGAAATGGAGAGCTATGGATGGGAAGATTTTTTGTGGGACAGGTGCCTATTTTTTTTTTTTTTTTTTTTGAGAGAAGAATGTTGGGGTAGGGCTGTAGGAATGTCTGGTTGAGGTAAGTTGGGCAGGTAAGGAAGCAATTGCAAACAGACAAGACTAAAAGGCAAGAGATATGGATGGTGAAATACAGATGAGGTGGGTGAACGACATGGATGGGGAGAGGGATGAAAAATCTTGGTCCCGTGCATGGCAAGGCATTTTGTCATGGGTGATAAACTCATCCCCCTTCACCACTGTGCCCAGAGGAGCCCCTCCAGGGCAAAACTAGCTGAGGGGCCGGGTAGTGTAGGAGCAGCAGACAGGATGCTACCAGGTACTGCACCAGACATGCCGGGAAGTGGTGCTGTAGCTGGTGGAGTGGGGGCAGTGGATCCCATGGGACAATCCCACCCCACTGTGCTGCAGGAAACCCAAAAAAAATAAATAAAAAGTAAACACAAAAAAAAGAAAATAATAAACCCCAAATAATTTAAAATAATAAACACAAAAAAAGAGAGAAAAGGGTGAGAGAAAAAAGGAGAACATTAGTAACTTCATATGTGGCATACAAAGCATTGATACAATTATTTTACTCTATTCTGTTACCTTTACTTTTAACACTACAAAATCCTCTAACAATTTTTTTCCTTACTTTTAAGACTACCCAGTTTATAACAGAGGTGCACTACAGTACAGACTGTAACCACCAATCCTTGATGTGTGCATATACTGCACATATGCATGCCCCAATTATACTGATTACATATTACAGAAGGTCATTTGTGCCACTGGTGCAGAGGTATAAAGTTACATTCCAATAATGATGAAAACCTAACAGTACTGTATTTTTAGGAAGAGCAGTTTTTGAACCCACAACCAATGACTACGCTAAAATACTGTACGGTTCTTTTGTCCTACAGACTACTGCATGCATACTTTTCCTTTTACAGTTTAGAGGTTCATGCCCACTGTTATTTGAGAATATGGCACCATTGCTTTGTACTACAGACTAAGGTATGCATAGTTTCTTTTACAGTTGGGATATGTATGCATGGTCAGTTTGATACATATGCATGTTCTAATTACACTGAATACAGATTACGGAAAGTCATTTGTGCCACTGGTAAAGCGGTATGAAGTGACATGATGATTTCTTAACTGTCTGTATGTAAAATTTATAAACTCACTGTGGAGCTTTTCTCCCCGGGTCTCCACTGAAAACGAGCCAACTGCTCAGCTGGACCAACCCAGTCAACAAATGTAAAATAAATAAATAATAAAATAAAATGATGAAAACCTAACAGTATTGTATATTTGGGAAGCACAGTTTTTGAGCCCACAACCGATGACTGTGCAAAAATACTGTACTGTTCTTTTGTCCTACAGACTACTGCATGCATACTTTTCTTTTTACAGTTTAGAGATGCATGCCTACTGTTATTTGAGAATACGGCACCATTGCTTTGTACTACAGACTACGGCATGCATACTTTCTTTTACAGTTGGGATATGCATGCTCAATTTGATACAACTCTATTAAATATCAAGTAAGTGGTCCTTAACTTTTAATGGTACAAAATTGCTATACAAATTATTATTATTAAAATACTTTTCAGACAATACTGTTCTGATGCATACATACCACATGCTTCTCACATCATTACTAGAAACATGGCATGGGATCAAACAATCGAGATTGTCTGCTCAGCAGCTGTAGAAAAATAGATCAGAACACCATTATGAATACCAGTCTTGACTATATTCAGCTTTTAATTCTTACAATTACTCAATGAAACTGATACTTACACATCTGTGGGGTAACCCTTGAATGACATTCCCCCGATCCAAAGCTCAAGACTATTCCACTTCCTCCTCTGGAGGTCATAAAAATGATGTCTGCATTGCTCACCTGTGCTGGAGATAACTGTCACACTGTTTAAGGCCCTGGCAATACTATTCCAGGCTTCAGATTTATATTCAAAGACAGAATTATCCCACTGTAGCAACTTGGGCTCTAACTAGGAGTCCAACAAAAATCTTAGACTCCTGGACACCTCAACTCTGCATCCAAAAGAGCATACCCTCACCAGCAACTCCAGACATGCCTGCCATAGTTCAAGCTCAATGTCTAGTGAGCATTTCCTGCCAATTGCAGTTTATATGGTGCTGTTTCCTGCCTATTCCACATCTCAGGCTTATCAAGAGTGCGCTTCTTTTGGATTTGAAACATTTGAAAATGTTGTGCATCCCTTACCACTGGACAAATACATCAATAGAGAGTGTGTGATGCCAGGCGCCATGTTTGCATGATAGTAAGTGATACTCAACAGTTGTGAACAATGCGATTCTTAGCTGATTAGGTATACAGGCACTTGTGTAAGTGGGCTAGTCAATTTTATCATATACGTAGTTTTCCTATACCTGCAGCTATTACAAGAAGAAGATTGAAAAACATTGTGCAGCTTGCACTTTATTGCTATAATCTGAAATCTCACAAGAGTAAAACAAAACTTCCCAACTTGAACTAGAACCTCATACCATCTGCACTCCATCCCTACACTTAACACCTGCTGCCATGGGATTAGTGAGATAGATATCTGCTATCTTAGTAGTTATTCTAAGGTTCTCACTGTTAACTGCAGAACATCTCTGCTTACCATGGTTGCACGATGCACAATATTAACTGAATGCATCTGGTTCACATCTGTGGCTGATGATTCATTTATCAAATGTTTTGGTAAGTTTCAATATGTTTTATTAATATAAATTTTGTATAAAATGACTTGGGTTTTATAATACATGAATTTTATGAAATAGGAATGTTTTTAAAGTAATATTAAGGCATATCACATAACTAGTAATGGAAGGGGGTCAGGTGATCAACCACATGATGATTTAAAAGTATATTAGTTGAATGGTTTGTGTTTTATGTGTTATCTGAAGTAGTTTGGTACTGAACCAAATGAAAGCACTCATTATTAATAAACGTGGATTGTGTGCCGTGTCAGTCTGAGTCTGCTTCCTTCTAGATTTTTTTCATATCTGTGGCTGTCAGGGTCCTGTCTACAGCTTGGGTGGTCCACCCCTCCAGTTTATGTGCTACTGCACTTCGCGCAAACCAGCTGAGCATAGATAAACATGTTTATCCCAAGTGGCTCATCACACAAATACTGGCAATCAAAAAATTTTTTAAAAAGAATATAAAAATTTAAAACACAAAAGGCAGACTGTCCACAGTTTTGCAGAATGTCCAGATATTTGCATCATATTATTTGACCTGTTCCTTGTAAAATGGGTGGTTTATTGTGAAATCACTGAAGATTGCATATCATGACATATACATTTGTGTTCTGTACTTCATATCTTTCAGAAAATACAGTACATGCTTGTCCTTGATCCAAATTCATCATACAGTTTTCATGGCCAGTAACACTAGGGCAAGCCAAAAAACCTTGCCTATATGTGCCATGTGTCATTAATATTCATGGAGCAAGATTGCATGCATGATGAGCAGTATAGTGTACATGAATACACTCTGTGTAGGCTCTGTGTAGAACCTACATGGAGTTTATTGAATCCAACAGTGGCATTAATTTTCACTGGTATTTCTGTGATGTATTCTACCATCATTTTTGCCAGGCATGGAAGGCACCTGATATAAGCTTTCAGACTTTGCAACTTTGATTTATTGACTAATAATCCATTGTATGTTTTTTTTTAATATGGTGGATTGCACAAGTTTTATTCCTAGTAGCTGGAAACATTAACCATTATGCCAAACCACATAATGGTTAATGGTTAATGTTTCCAAAATTGCTATTACACTTCCCCTAAGATTGCATTCTTTTCTTTCACTGCACTTCTAAAGTATACATATAACTTTTGTCATGTTGCCATGGTTATCTTGCCTTTGCAAACACAAGTGCAGCTTTTAAATGGCAATAAATTAATTCTAAAACACCTTCTTATGTTCTTTCATTATTACAGGGACTAGAATTAAATGTTTTGTTTATTGCTAATGTTATTAATTTAATGTGAGCTTTTTTTTTAACAGGAGAGGTAAATTGTGAGTAGAAAAGATGCCAGGAGTGGTTTGCACTTGTCCCCTCTAGGCTTTCAGATATTGGCAAAGACCTTTTCCACCACCATAGTGTCTTTTTTAGGCAATGCCAAACTTCTAAACCTACCGACGTAACTGAATATATGAAGGAATATCTGAAGGTGGTATTGCTCAATTCTAGAAGTCTTAACAAACTTCACTCTCTACAAGCCTTCCTTTCCCTGGAGAGTGTAGACATCTGTGTAGTAACAGAGATGTGGTTTAAAGTTGTAGAGAGTACCCCAGCAGTTCAAGGTTATAATGACTTTCACACCTTTAGACAAGCTACTGCACAGCACAGAACTAAAGGTGGAGGAGTCTCAGTCTATATTAAAATAACCTCACAGCCAGACTTGTAAAAGTGTATGACCCATGATTCATACATGTGCAACTCAAACAGGGTGTCGTACCATATGTTTGCAACCTATAGGTCCCCTTCCATATCCCGGGACACCCATACTGCCTGTCTCAATCACCATTTCAAATGCACAAGCCCAGCAATTCCTAAACGTTATTAATACCAACAACCTAGAACAGTTGGTCCATTCTCCTACCAGGGGTACAAACATCCTTGTCCTTACACTCACAAACATGGGGAGGGGGGTGATGTTCCTCACTGAATGTAATATCTTCACTCATCAGATCTGACCATAAGGCAGTTTTACTGGAAATAAAAATTAAGTCGAGGGATACAACGAAACCAAAAACCTTTAGGAACTATTCCAAGGCTAACCTCTCTCTCTCTCTCTCTTCCTCACTATTAAACAACACCTTGGATAAATCCCAAGCACTCCCAAACACAGTAAACACTATAGCATATGCTGAGCTATTTACAAAATCACTGTACAGCTATATTGATAGCTGTGTAGAGCAAGCTGTGCCCACTCATATTAAGAATAAGGCAAACTCAAAAGGTAAGCCACCTGGTGGAATCACAATATCAATCGGTTATACAACAAAAGAAAATAAATCTTGTTCAAGCATAGGAGGAACAAAGCCATACAAACTAAAAGCCCCCTGACCAATCTAAACAGGCAGCTAATAGGGTTAATTAGTACTTCAAAGGCTAAATTTGAAGAAAAAATAGCTTCTCAGGCAAAGGACAACCACAAAGCTTCTACAAGTATGCCCATAACCTCACAGGAAATACATAACAATGTACAGAACTTATTGTAAATAGCATCATCCATACTAAACTGGAGGACATTGTCAACATTTTGGCTGACAGATTCAGTTAAAATTCTCCCGCCACTTCCTCCTGATAGTCAAAAGGAAACAGTGCATACCACAATCCCCCCAACTATTACTAGGGAACAGGTCATCAATGCACTTTCCAGGGCCAAAAACACTGCATTGATGGGCTCTGATAACATCTTGAGATGTTTAATAAATAGCATGAAACATGACCTGTCTGGTCCACTTGAATCACTTTTCAGCTGGAGCCTTATGTCTGCAGTCATTCCCCTGCACAAAGGCGGTCCAACCACTGAGCCTAGTAACTACAGGCCTATAAGTCTTACCAACTTCATATGTAAGGCCATGGAAGGAATCATCATGGACATGATAAATGAGGACATTGGTAACCTGCAAACATTGAATCTATCCCAGTTCAGCTTTCTTAAAGGAAGGTCATGCGTATTACATCTGGTGGACTTTTTGAGAGGGTCGCCAAAGCATTGGATGAAAGTAAGACTGTGCACACAGCTTACTTCGACCTGGCCAAGGCTTTTGATGCAATACTCCACTCAGGCATTATAGACATGCTCACTAATTTAGGTAGGAACCCTTTTTATTACCTGCTGAATAGCAAACTGGCTCAGTGACAGGACCCAGGAGGTCAAAATAGGTGAGGCCACCTTCAAGAGGCCAGTCATTAGCGGAGTTCCTCAGGGTCTGTACTGGGCCAGCTCTTTTTTGGCATCTATTTCTCTGAAATGGAAGTAGATGTTGAAGGTTTATGGCTGACTACATTTGCAGATGATTGTAAGCTGGTGGTTACCATCAACTCCCCTGCAGACACTAGCATTCTTCAAGAAGGTCTATTTCTGACTAGCAAATGGTGCCTAAGCCATGGTCTTAAACTCTGTGCTAAGAAATACATAATTGTGCCCTTTGGAAAGTCAACCATCCTGGCTAGTTTCCATGTTGACAATACTCCCCTAAGAGGTGACCCAGTGATCAGGGATCTGGGTTCACCCATAGACAGTTGCCTTACCTTTAACCACCATGTGGCCACAGTGGTGAGGAAACTCTTTTATGTTACGCAACTTATAAGTAAGGGCATAGCATCTAGTTCCAAAGAAGTCATTATCCCACTGTACTCTGCCTTATCAGACAAATCATACAGTATAATGTGCCCTTTGGTATGTACTTGACCAGGCATATGCTGCAACTAGAGCAAATTCAGAGGTTCCTTACAGAAATAATACAAGGCGTAACAAACTTACTTTGTGCCAAGTGCATTAAAGCCCTTTCCCTCTACCTGGTCTCCTATAGACTGCTGAGGGGTGATCTATGCCTGGCTTACAAGGCATCTGCAAACCCCACACTTATGAATCTCCTACATATTTGAAAGTCAGGTAGTACCAAAAATACAAGGTCTAGAAACCCAAATTTTGTCTGTGACTTAAACAGAACATGCTGGACAGACAGATATGTGTCCCAGAGACTGCCACTTCTATGGAGCAGGCTTCCAATCCATGTGAAGCTGAGTTCATCTGTTACCCAGTTTAAGTGCAGCCTAGACCAGTGGATGGGAAATTTACACCTGGCCTGGCACCAATGTCCCTTATGGACAGAGGTAGTTTATTAATCCCTGACTCTCTGTCCTTTTCAGATACAGGAAATCATTATTCTTTCAGGGAAAACTTGGCTAGGCTTAGAAAGCCCCCCCCCCCCCGGTTGTTAGCCTAGTAACAATCTGTGAATCTAAGAATGTATGAAGATACCAAAGTGTGTGTGACTTCTTTGCTTACATCACCTGCCAGTTGGCTCAAGTTTTTATACCTGATTATGTACTTAGAAATGCTAATAAATGCCAATAACAGCCCTTAAACCAGACCTCTTCATGTATTATTTCTTATGCACAAGACAAAGGTACAGAGAGAAGAGGTCAATACTGGCTACCACATGTATAAAGAGTGAAGTCCTGACACTAATGGAGATATCTGCAGTGTTCGCATTCTAATGATTGAGAAACATCATAGTACAAGATGATGAGATGATGACATGATACATGCTCTATCTGATGATGTGTTAAACAACATGAAAAATCCAGTCATATGACTGCCACCTTTTTTTTTAAAGAGCAGAGGCAGACTATCATAGTGAATTAGTTTTAAAAAAAATAATAATAAATAATTCTCCTTTTATTGTATTTTGTCCAAGAACAAATTAACTTCTGCGTCGACAATTTTGAGTTTTCAGATAAAATTCCTCAAAGGGAATGACTTTCTGGAGGGTACAACTTCAGTATATCTCAGCAGAATAAACACACCTGTCCTCATTAATTTCCTATTGTACCAGCATCTCTTCTAGTACTATGTACAAATAAGTTCTCAAAATATGAAATCAATGAGACAGAATGAAATAGGATATGGGGGTAGTGCTACCACCTGTTTGACATTACTTACCAGTAATTGTATTTTGAAACCAAACCACATGTCTTTACATCCTGCCATCAGCTGCTGTAAAGGAACCTAAGATACATACCATGGTTTAATACCCTGCTGACCTTAAACCCTAAGGACCCATTCACTGCCTACTGCCACTGCTTTTTCATTCATCCTGGGGCAAAGTCGGTGAGGCAAAGCTCTAAGACCATCATAATGCAGGAAAATGGATTATTTTCTGATCTAATCAATATTTTTCCCCTCACCCAAGCATAAGGCATGCAGTGACATCAGTGCAGGAAACAGTTGCATATCTATTCGTGGGTACCCCCTCCCCCATTGAAGATGTCTATTTGCATTTCCTACCTGCCTTCTCATATACATTATGGAGATCTATATACCCAATCCCCCTGAAATATGTAGCAGTGGTAACCAGCCTCCCTGACACTTCCCTTCAGGATCCTGATGTGTACACAACACTACTTCCTCCCTGTCCACCTTTTCAGGGAGAGACAAACCGACTGACAATGAATGATCCTCTTCTGGATGGTCCTCTGTCTCTGGGCTCTGTGAATGAACCTGAAATATAAGTGTCACAGATAGGAATGTTCCCTCTTCAGCAGTAGGCCAGCAGCAAAATCATGTTCTTTGCAGGTTACTGAACCATTCAGTTGTAGCATGACCCATATCTTCAGTCTGACATATAAAACAACACTTTAATCTAGATATCCATTTTCCTCATGATTCACACTCTTACAGGTAAACTGTATCACTTGCGGTGTAGTAGGGACCCAACCAGTAAAGTACAGCTGTGTAAGCAAATGTACTATAACAGTACATGTCCAAATGATCACTGCTGCAGTAGCCTTAGCTATACAGTTATATCCTGCTAAGTATTTAACAGCCAACCAGTTTCCAAAACTTAAGGATGCCTTCCACACACCCAAACCATTAGTAAGCTTGAGCTGACTACAAAGCATAGTTGGGATGCAAAGCCCTTCAGAACTTTCATGCTGACAGAGAGAGGGGGTGGCTAAAGCCCTGAAAAGGTCAATGCTAGGAAAATAAAAAATAAGGATCCTCATTCTGGCAACAAAAAACAAACATAAGAGGGTGGAGGGAGGGAGTAGCTACTGCAGTAGTGATTGTTCAAACATCTACCATTATGGTGAGTTTACTAATACAACTGTATTATGTTCATCATTATGATCACTGTTGCAGTAACCTTAGCTACACATGTAGATTGCCATAGCTTAGACTGGCTGGGAGGCATACCTCTCAACTGTCCAGATTTTTGCAGAATGTCCAGATTTTTGCCTCAAAGATTTGGTCGGCTCCTCATAAAATTTGTGGTTTTCTGGCAAATCACTGGGATGATCCCAGGAATGAAATCACTAAATAATGACATACATTTGAGTTTCAGACTTCAAATCCTTCAGAAAATTAATTTTAACACAAACCTTGTTATTCTAGCAACTTTCTAAGTTTGTAAGAGCACTATTTAAAATGTGTCCCTATTTTTGGGCCTTTGCCCCCCCCATTATGTCAGGCTTTGTCCAGATTTCCTGAGTCAAGAGGTTACGAGGTATGCTGGGAGGAGGAAGGATGAGGAGCCAGGGGACCCTAGAGAATGGTTCTTGCAAAGCTCGTCTTGGAACTGGAGAAAGAATCCAGTTTAAAGCGCTTTGTAAAAGTATAGACAGAGGACCAAGTTGCTCTTCTAGAATACTATTAGAATCCAGTCCTTTCCAAAAAGCTACAGATGAACCCAAGGCCTTGGTAGAATGAGCCCTGATCCTGGGTGGAATCGCCCTGTTGCAGTGGGTATAAAAAAGGTAATAACATGAGACAACCACTTGGAAATACTCTGCTTTGACACAGGTTGTTCTTTTTTGCTTTCACAAGAAATAAGCTGATCAGAGATCCTGAAAGATTCTGTTCTGACAAGATAGTACCTGAGTTGTCTGCTGACATCCAAAGCATGAAGTATCCTTTCTCCCTAATTTTTAGGTACTGGAAAGAAGACAGGGAGATGGGCAACTTGGCTCAAAGTAAACCTGGATGCCATTTTAGACATCAATTAAGGATTAGTTCTCAAGGAAACCTTGTATTTGTGGAAAATGAGATAGGACTGACCCACCATAACAGCTTGAAACTCTGATAGTCTTCTTGCAGAGGTCAGAACGAGTAACTCTGTTTCCATATTTATTTATTTATATTTGTTGACATATTAAGAACCTTAAGTTAGCCTGATTGTTTTTCCGATGCAAAATTAAAATCCCAAAGAGCCACCTGTTTTCTAGGAGGTTAAGTGTGCAACACCCCTTTTAAAAACATTCTTACATGAGATTGCATTAAAAAAGGGGGATACATGGACAAACATGCTGAAATGGCCAACAAATGAACCTTGACTGAAGAGTAAGACAGGCAAAATGATAGTGACACACACAAATAACGTAGAACCAGAATACTAGTCCTGAAAGAGTGCCAGTTCTTGCCTTGCACCATATACTGTAGAAAACCTTTTCCATTTACTAATATATGATTGTCTAGTAGTAGGTCTTCTTACCTCCACTAACTGCTGCAAAGCTTCAGAAGCACTTAGCAAGTTTATCTTTTTCCTGATTTCAGAACATAATCACCGCACTCGATGCACTGCAAATAATTTGCTAGTAAAGTTTATTGTACTTGGCATACAGTGTAATAAAACAGACATGACACTGTAGTAAACAGCTGTCTTACTCGGGAATAATCACTTTACTGCATCTTCATTTTCACAGATTATTCCAAATGTTTTCTTTCCAGCACTAATTACTTGTGGTATAACATTACAAACTCACTTAACAGCAGGGCTGTCACTGATGGAATTCATACATCTGTAGTCTTCTCTCTAATAATCCATTGGTAAACAATGATTTATAAGTTTTACACTGTTTTATTAAACTATTTGCCAAGCACTATACACCTTACTAAGTATCTTATTTATTTTACACCTTTATTGAATTATCACTTGTGACATGGATTTATTGTCTGGTTGGGTAACTGATTGTGTTTCCTTCTGGTTATTTTGCAATAAAATCTGCTTTATACTACAGAAAATACGTCAACCCACTACAGAACTTTTTTTCTCCTCCTCATAAGGTGGGGCTGCATAATATTCCATCAGGAAATAATTGGACAGCTGCCCAGTATAATGATCAGAAACACTGGTTTATTAAATTGAATAAATATATATCCACTGAAGTAACTAAAGTAAAAACTACACATTAGAATAAGAAAACTCACTTTACAAGATGAAGGCATACTTTTAACAGAAATAAATTGTAAAAATAGTCTTTGCACTTGATCTTTAAACTGAAAGTGAAAATGGGAGGCCTGGATTCTGATAAATCTGATCTCTCCACTAAAAAATCTCCCTTTCCACACATCCCAAAACAGGAATCTAATTTCAGAGGATGTTGATGCTGGGAACCATACAAATGTTAGGTACCACTGGATTTTTCTTGTGTGGAGTCTTGCTAGAGGAATCATTAGAATCATAGGTATCTTGTGACCCAGAATCCTGAGAAATTCCCTACTGAGAGAGCAGTCTAAGGAATAGTGTAGCTAGGGTGGGGCAATAGGAGCAACTGCCTGGGGTGCAATCAGCCGATCCCAATATTGAATGCAATACAGGCTTTTAGAAGCCGGTATTGCATTTCTGGTCAAACCCAAGTACTGTAGCACTCTAAGTTTGGTCTAAACTGAAGCAACTGCTTGCTACATTCCAGCAAACAATTTGCTACTGTATAAAAGTTAGACTTTTTTTAAAAATAAAATCTGAGCACTGTAGCACTCAGTACAGGCAAGATATAAACTGTAGCAACTGTTTGCTACCTTTGTACCAAGCAGTTTGCTACAATTTATTAGAAGATTTTTTTTAACTAAAACTTGAGCACAGTAGAGCACCATCCAGGCAGGCTATAAGAAATTATTTATATTTATATTCATTCATTCATTCATTTATTTTTAATAAAAAGGAAGAGGGTTCGGGCAGGGCACAGAAATGGGAACTGAATACCTGATTGGCTGGGCAGGAGGTGAGGTGTGTTGTGCATCTAGTAACCTGGTTGGTATGGCAATAGAAGGAAGAGGTTTTGAGGGGGTGTGGATCTGTAAGTGGCATATACAATAAATGGAAAATGTGAATACCTTGCAGTCTGCAGTAGGCTACCACAAGATCTAGACACATTGTAACTACCCCTTGGAGCAGTTCATAGGCCAAAGGATAATGCAGAGAACTGATCAAGTGACCCAGACACAGAAACCTTTTGAAACACCTGAAATTCAGATCTATAGGAATGCAATGCTGTGCATCTTTTACATCTTTTTACATCTAAGGTCACCAGAAACTCAAATGTGGAATGAGTGGTAACAGGTTGTGAACAGATAACATTTTTTTAACTTGGGTAATATCACATATAGGCTTAGAAAGGAAAAATCCAGAAATGGTCTCCATGAATCTTCTTTCTTTCTTTGGCACTATAAACATTTGTAAATAAAACTATTCTTCTAACTGAAGAGAAGAGGCTGCCTCTATCACCCTCTGAGACAGCAGATCCTGAATGACAGGAGGGAGAGGAGGAGTTTGGCTTGACAGATGAGAGGGAGAGAGAGACTCCCGCTGCCATCTGTAACCTAGATGGATCACTCCCAGAACCCATGTGTCTTCTGCAAGTATTAAGGGATTCCCAGGGTAGGGGTGGCTTATGGACAGTCATTCAGACTTATTAGGCTGTCCTTTGTTCTGAGAGGAGGTCCTGCTTTCTTTTTTTTTTTGGACCATGCCTGCCACTGCTTCTTAAACTTTTGTTTGCAAACAGCTTGTTGTGATTGTTTATTTTGCTTTTTGAAAAAAAAGGTAGCAGTAGTAGTTGTAGTAGTATTAACCCCCTTGAAAAGCTCAGAGAATGAAAATCTCAGAGATCCCCTGTATCAGCTTACATCTCTAATCACATTTTAGGGACCTCTACAGCAGAATGTTCAAAATCTAGTTCTCTAGTCAAGGCAGAATTCAAAATTTCAGATTTAATTTCTTCTGGTAGGTTTTGAGTATGCAACCAAGCAATCCTTCTCATGACAATTCCAGTGGCAGCAACCCTGAAAGTGACACCAGAAGAATTATAAGCACATTTCACACAGAGTCACTTAAGACACAGGAGCAATTTGGTTACACAAAGAATTTTTTTTTTCCTTAGAAGAGGAACAGACACTATAATGGTCTGCATGTTCTCAAAAGTAGCAAGCATAAACTTTAACATATGAGCTTGAAAGATGAGAATTCTAAAATTAAGTGTTGCAGAAGAATGTACTTGATCTGAACTTGTCTTCATTTGCTCTTCAACCTGTGGGACACAGATCCGGGATGGATCCAACTCGGTTGCATTTTTCCAGCATCAGATCTGAGCTCCAAGCTCCTCCCTCACCCATAATGCCCCTGTCTCCTTCTTCTCTTCAGATATCATTTTCTGCGCTCGTTGCAAGCATTGTGGTCCACTGCTCTAGGCTTTTCTTTGGGTAAGTGAGTTAATTATACTGAGTTAAATCCTCTTTCTATCTAAAAATGTTTCTTTCTATCCTTTACATACCCCTACCCGTTTGCATTCAGGTGTCGGTTTAAAAAAAAAATCTCTCTCCTTACTCTCACTTTCTTTGTCCTAGCTCTAAGTGTGTGTGTGCATGTGTGTTTTTCTGTTTGGCCTCTCTCTCTCTCTCGCTAAAAATGTCACAGACACCCAAACCAGTTTTCCGTAAGTGCACAGCGTGTGGCCATAAGCTGTCCCCAGCTAATGGCCACACTCTGTGTGTTGTTTGCTTAGGGGTTCCTCATCTCGATTCCTCCTGGTTGATCTGTGTGGGGTTTAATCCCCGCACATTGATCGACTGGAGGAATAAAGTTATACTCAAGGGCTTCTCCCTCCACCTACTATGGGGGCCCAGGCTACCCCTTCTGTTTCTACTTCTGTCTCTGCCCCAGACTATGGGACTCAACCTCCCGCTAAGAGGACTGGGGACATAGAGAAGCACAAGCACTGAGACAGGCTGAGGAAGCGGTCCCCCGACCGCTCTTCCTCAAATGAACCACCAGCTAAGCTCCATTCAGCTCCTAGCATTGGTTCTCCCCAACTCCATTCTTCTTGTTTCTCCCCAAAGCTGGAGGTGCCTCGGAGCTGTTCCCCAGAATTGGCATCACCTCTCTAGCCTGGTGTTGGTGGTCTTTTCCTCCAGATCCACCTGCAGCCTTTCCAAAGCTGAGGTGGACAGGATGATGCAGAGATTCATCCTCACTCAGATAGAGATGGGAGTCTTGCCTGCCCCCTCTCCCTCTGGAGCAGGGGGCATGCAGTCCACCTTCATCTTGTTAATGCCTTCTCCAATACAACCCCTGGTTTAGGAGTCCTTGGGTCTGAGGACCCTTAGTGTTGAGGTGTTGGTGCAGACGGAACCTGGTACCTCAACACTGACCGTTGTCTTGAGCGGGTTGGCTCCAATGAGCTTAAAGATGTCTGGCTCTTGGAGCCATAGCCTTGGGGCCAAATCTGAGGTGGTGGTTTTGGCTCAGAGTTTTTCGGAACACAGCCTTCCAATCTGAGCCTCGGCACCTGCAGGTTCTGCTTCAGCTTCCTCGTTGATCCAGAGGATTACAGACCCGATCATAGCACCAGCTCAGGGGGTTCATTTTCCTTCTTCCTTTGACATGGTGGAGAGGGTTCTCTCGATCCCACTGAGACATGGTGGAGAGGGTTCTCTCGATCCCACTGAGACCCTTGACGATTTTGTCCTAGGAATCCATCCTGGCTTACTCTGTCTCTGATCCAGATTCCACCATCCTGCCACCTCAGGGACAGCCTTCTGTCTCTCTGCCGCAGGGAGCTCCCACACAGGAACAGCTGGATGTTTTCGAGTCCTCCCCAGAGGCTTCCCCTGAGGAGTTTCCTCGAAAACACACATATAAAAGGAGGCACTTAGACTCCCACCCAGAGTCTCTCATGGAGGACACCGACTTGGAGGAAGGGGAGGGTTCCCCCAGATGATGTCTCATTTAGAGACATCATGGAGATCCTGTGGCAGTGTGGGGGGTGGTATGTCCAAAAACACAACCCTGACAAGTTGCTCTTCCTGGGGTGTTTGGAGAAGGACCGTCTACTTCCTGGATGTCCCCTCACGCAGATCTTCTGGTGAATCTTGTTACATCTCGGGCATAGAAGGAGCCCGACATGGTGAAGCCTATCCCCAAGCAACCTGATAAGGTCCTCAGCTCCCCTACCGATAAACCACACTGGTCAAAGGGACCTACCTATTGATGTCATGCCTGGCTCTGACTTTGTACCTTCTCAGAGCCCTTCAAGGCATCATTTACAAGTGCCCCATACAATGGTTCCACTCTCTTTGGAAAGATGGTACGCGACACACTGGTCCAGAGCGAGAAGGATGGGAAGACTCTGCCGTCAGAATCTGCTTCTCAACCCCTCAATGATCTTTCTCCAGGAATCAGTGGGGGACAAAGAAGATGTGGTTCTGGAAGTCTCAGGGTTATTCTCAGGAAGCTCAGGACTCACCTTCCCCCAGAGGTAGAGGGGGATTCAACAGATGCCACCCTTATGGCAGAGAGGGTCTGAGAAACTAAGGGTCTCGGGATTCATTCTCAGACAGGCCTGCACAGCAGCCCTGAAGGGTTGCCTGGCTGGTCATCTCTGGAGGAAGTTGGGGGTCAACTCTCACTACACCAAACAGCCTGGGAGTCTATCACAGATGATCAATGGATGATGCGAATCATATCCAGAGGATATTCAATCCCCGTCCTTCAAAGGCCAGTTCCAGCCAAATACCTTCTGGATGTTCTACCCATGCAAAGGGAGGCAGCAGCACGGGAAATTTCCAAGCTGCTAGAAAAACGAGTCATAAGCCCGTCCCCCCCAGACCAGTCCAGATTAGGCATCTATTGCAGGTTCTTTTTAGTGCCAAAGAAAACGGGAGGGGGGGGGGGCTTGAGGCCAATTCTGGATCTCTCTACCCTGAAACTGTCAGTAGCCAAGATGAAATTCCGGCGGGTCATACTCCAATCTGTCCTGCCCTTCCTGCAGGAGAATGACTGGATGTGCTCAGGAGACCTTCAAGACAATCACATCAAAATAGACAGACGCTCTCGGAGATCTCTCCTCTTCTGGCTGGGGGCCAATCATTACCAATTCAGAGAGCTACCCTTTGGTCTCGCCACAGCCTCCAGGGTGTTCGAAGTGATGGTGGTGGTAGCAGCTTACCTGCATCTGCAGGGCTTCCAGGTCTTCCCCTACCTGGACAATTGGATCTTTTCCGCCCCCTCCAGGCATCAACTCTGCCAAGCCAAGGATGTCCTTATCCAAACTGCCCACCAGTTGAGCATCCCCATAAATCTCAACAAATCCCTGTTAGAACCGGTTTAAGTTCTGGACTTCATTGGAGCCTGATTAGACACCATTCGTCCCTCAAACTTCATGTTTTGCACATTCTTCAAGTTCCATCTCCTCCTGTGGAATTTGTTTTAAAGGCATTGGGGTCCATGGCAGCCGCAGTCACCCTCGTTCCCACAGCTCGGTTACACATGAGGGTGCTCCAATGGACTCTGGTGGTCCAGTGGTCATTTCTAGATCTACCACTGTCACATCCTGTCTATCACAAGCATGCACAGATCCTCTTCTCTGGTGGATTCAGTCCCTAGATCTTCTTCATGGTTGCCCATTTATTCTTCCAACCCCTCTGACCACAGTGACTCCGGATGCCTCCCTACTCAGGTGGGGAACATTGTTTGGGAAGGACAGTTCAAGGCATGTGGTCTTCCCTGGAGACCCAGTTGCATGTTAACATCCTAGAGATGAGGGAGGCGATATTGGCATTGCAAGCTCTTCATGCCCATCTTCCCCTAGGGACGATATGTCGGTAGTCTGGTATATCAACAAACAGGGGGAAACAGGTCTTAACCCCTTTGCTGTGAAGCCATAAGATTGTGGGAGTGGGCAATCTTCATTGGCCATTTTCTGGTGGCAACACACATTCCAGGGAGGTCCAACATTCTAGCGGATAGGCTCAGCAGGTCTATCCTGATGCCTTATGAGTGGTCTCTGAATCCTTCAGTAGTGAAACAGATCTTTCTAAAGTGGGGTCAGCCTTGCTACAATCTCTTTGCCTCTCCTTCCAACACAAAGTGCAGCCAGTTTTTCACTCTGAACCCCCAGGGGATTCCCTCAGAGATGATCTAGGAAATGCTTGGCCCTCCGGTCTTTTCTATGCTTATCCTCCACTTCCCCTGATACCAAAACCCATTCAGAAAGCACAAAGGCTGGGAAGCTCAGTCATCCTCATTGCCCCCCTTCTGGCCTCACCAAGTATGGTTCCCTTCTCTGTGGTCTCATGTAGTGCATCTTCCCAGGACATTGGATCCAGTTCCAGATCTGATTTCACATCCCTCAGGGATTCCACATCCAGATCTAGCCAGTCTGAAGCTGCCCGCTTGGTTGCTCCAGTTCCCATAATATTTAGGACTTCTGGACTATCTTCTCCAGTTAAGAAGATTTTGGTAGTGGCTCATAGATCTTCCATGAGGAAGGTTTATTCGAGTAAGTGGAAGTATTTCCCAGTTTGGGCATCTCAGTGGGATTTGGATCCCTTCACTGCTCCAGTTCCTGTTATCTCGGAGTTTCTGGAAGGCATTTTTCAACAGGGTGCCAGCCTCTCTATGGTTAAAGTTCAGCTGGCTGCTATTTCTAATTTCCACATAGGGGATAATTCAGCTTCTCTAGCCTCTTCTAAGCTCTGTAAAGCTTTTGTGAAGGGTACTTTTTTCTTAGGCCACAAATCAAGGACCATACACCTCCTTGGGACCTTACTTTGGTCCTTCAAGCATTGGTTTCTTCCCCATTGAACCTGCTGCTTCAGTCGATCTACAATTTCTGTCTTGGAAGACAGCCTTCCTGATTGCTATTACTTCAGCTAAAAGTGTCATAGCTTCAGGCCGTATCTATTAAGCCCCCTTACATGATCTTCCATAAAGACAGGGTATCTTTGTGCACTAACCCTTTTTTTCTGCCTAAAGTGGCCTCAGAATCAAACATCAACCAGGTTATCAACCTCCCTGTCTTCTTTCTGAACTTCCAGAGTAAGGGAGAGTATAAACTGCACCTGCTGACATAGACAATTACTTTTTTACTTACACAGAACAAAGGCCTTCCACAAGTCTGATCAACTTTTTGTTTCCTATTTTAAGCCCTTTATAGGGAAACCTGTATCAAAGGTCACCATTGCTCATTGGACTTCTCAGTGTATACTCTTGGCATATTCAACCAAAGGAGTGTCTCCATCAGGTCACGTTAAGATGCATTCTACTAGGTCTATGGCTACTTCAGCTGCCTTTTGGTCCAGTTTCCTTGGATGACACTTGGTCTTTGGCTACCTGGGCATCTTCACATACTTTCATCTCCCATTACAAGTTGCATCTTCTCTCCAGAAGTAGGGCATCCTTTAGCTCTGCCATGTTATGGAATATCCTTCCATGAGGGCTTCTCAGGTGTTTGGTAGCTGGGGACTGTGTCCCACAGGTTGAAGAACAAATGAAGACAACAACTTCAGATAAAGAAGTTATGTACTCACCATAGCATTCCATCTGAGTTGTTACCCTTCATTTGCCTTCAACCATCCCTCCCTCCTTCCCCCTGCCTTATATGGGCTGTGTGGTGGTCTGGCTGGAAAAGACATGGCCCTTTCTTTGGCATAAATGGTCATTACTTATGGTACTATCTGAGTTATTGTGCCAAAGGGTAAGACATTGTGTCAGGTTAAGTTGCTATGGTGGGCAGCAAACTCAATCTGAAGGGAGGAAGGAGGCAGGGGCATTATGGGTAGGGGAGGAGTTTGGAGCTCAGATCTGATGCTGGAGAAATGCGGTCGAGTCGGATCCGTCCGGGACCCGTGTCCCATAGGTTGAATACAAACAAAGAGCAACAACTCAGATGGAACATTATGGTGAGTACATAACTTCTTTTTTTCTCAAATTTATCAGAGTTTTCCCATCCTTTTCAGAAGGAAAGGAATTGGTATTAACTAGATGCTTAGCACCAGCTGGATTCATTAGAGCTATAGTTGCTGGGTCTGATCAGGGCTGAATGTATAAAATGCATAAAAATGAGGAACTTCAAATAACTTACCTGCATTCTTGGGTGCAGCAGGCTGGCAGTCAGGCAAGTTATAGACTGTGACAAAAACATCCTTGAATGCTGAAAGAATAGAAAGAACTGGAGTAAGTTCTGGAAAATCCCATTGTAATAAAATCATAATATTTGTTAGGAACAGTGGAATATCATTATGTTCCCACTGAAATAGGAGATTCATTCTGGAAACAGTTTCAGAGAAAGAATCCTTCTTATGGACTGGCAGAAGCCACACTCTGCTCAGAATTTTAATCAGAATTTGAATCAGAAGCCTAAGGTGACAAAGCAGATGCTGTCCCTTTATAATAATTTTGTGGTTCAAAAAATTGAACCTGTTCAGAAAATGAAGAATTCCTGTTTCTTTTACCAAAAACAGCTATACTGGAAGGGTAAAGAACTTGAATTAAACCCTGAGCTAAGCCCAATAAATCACTTCTGTCCAAAGTGATGGAGACAGAAGAAATATGTCTTAGTTTTTGCTTCTTTTTGACAGGAATTTCTGAAGAAACAGACCCACAACTGCCAGGAAAAAGCTCCTTAGGGATAGGCATATAATTCTGGCTAGGCAGGAGTATTTTCTGCCCCTTTTCCCAGGACCTTGCCTTGCTAGGACACTGCAGCAGCAGCCTCAGAGGACATACCTGACTCCCAGTCCATGGTGACTGTAGGTAATAAACATAATATCATTATTCTAAGATGGTGGATAGTTGTCTGTATACTCACCTACTTGCCAGCTGGGATCAGTTAAAGATATTAAGCAAAAGCACTGTAGATACATAGAAGTAAACAAGCAAAGAAAAAAATTAGTACAATAGTTTGTTTTTCTTTCACAAAAAGCAAGTTAAGATAAGGAAGAGTGTACTCTCCAGTCCAACTGGTGAATTAGGGCATTTTGAGGCAATGTTACAACTGCCTCATGTACACAGACAACCCTCTCTTCCTACCACCAAACACTAATACATGCGAGAGATGCAATTATACAGTCAAACTGGAGGCTAAGCTCTCTCAACCCAAGACTGGATCAGACAGTCAAGAGGAGAAGGGAATTACTTGCATCACACCACCAATCTCACACAGACCCATTAAACTAGCACCGGCAAAACACACACATAAATACACGAAAACATACTCAGAGGCTCTAAATAAAAATCTGCAAAAGCAACAGAGCCCTCCAAAGCATACATCCAAGCAACCTCCACCCCCCAACACAAACCATGAAACCCATACTTCACAAAACCAGGGTGCCACGCAATCACAGCCCTCAAGGCAAAATAACATACCCAACATACTAGTAACAGGCGAGTCTATAGTCAGGCAGACTGATGTCCCACTCACTAGGCTGAATAAGGAGAAGGTTACTGTTAGCTGCCTGTCGGGTGCCAAGATCCACCACATAACACAAGCACTAAGGTCACTCCAGAACAAGTACAAATATGACTCGGTCATTATCCATGTTGGTGTGAATGACCTGAGCCATACCTCCCTGGATTACATGAAAAGAGACATGGAAGAGCTCTCTGATCACATAGCCCAGGCCGGTATGACCCTGACCCTGAGTAGCATCCTGCCCTCACCAAGAATGATACCACGGTATAAAGAAAAAATTATCAATTTCAACAATTGGCTAAGATTCTGGTGTCATTCAAAGGGCATCCAGTGTCTGTCTGCCTGGGATGACATGCTCGATAAGCCATGCTGCTTCACTAGAGATGACTTGCACCTGTCACCCTTAGGCTTTTGAATACTGGCCAAGGCTCTTGCCACCCCCATAGTGTCTTTTTTAGGCAAGGCTCAAAAGACAAACCCACTGCCATAAATAGCACAATTAGCAAAAATCTGAGGGTAATACTACTCAATGCCAGTGAAGTCTAAACCTCAAAATGCACGCACTCGAGGCACTCCTCAGTATGGAGAAAATCGATATATGTGCAGTAACAGAAACCTGGTTTAAGGGTCCAGAGAGCACTGCCAGGCTACAACTCATACCATACATTTCAGCCACAGAAACCGGACCGAAATACAAAAGGCGGGGGAGTATCCATATTCATCAAGGGATACCCACACCTCCAGGTTAGTGGCACAGCACGATGCTTCAGAGATTATCCACGTGCAACTAACAATGGGCAAAATTGCAATCCAAATTGTAGCTTGCTACAGATCACCCACCATGTCCCAGGACCCCCATTCCGCATTTCTGGAAACACTGGGTAACATAAAGGTCCCACCAAACACCCTAATATTGTGTGATTTCAACTACCCAAACATTAACTGGGAGAACTACTCAAGTACTAACTCCCTTGCCCAACATTTCCTAGAATTTATAAACTCAAACACCCTGGAACTGGTCAACACTCCCACCAGAGGTGACAACATATTGGACCTGGTCATCACCAATATGGGCGACAGGTGTTCCACACTGGAGGTCAACCCCTTGCTGGTTAGATCTGACCATAAACAAATCACTTTGGATATTCACATTCTGCCCCATGCCTGGACAAGGAAACCACCATGAAAAACTTTTCAAAAGCAAACTTCACATTACTTAAGACAGAGGTGGAAAGTTTCAAAGCCCCCATGCTAAAGGGTAATGCTGTCCATGCTGCAAAATCCTTTATTAATGCATTCTATGGGCACCTACAAGAATGCATGGATCATGCTGTCCCAAGCAAAACCAAGACTCACTCCCCAAGAAAAGGAAACCAGTCTGGTGGACCCCTGCCATAAACAAGCTATACAATAGAAGGAGGAAACTAGTACAGAAAAAAGTAAAATCCCAAGAAGGGAAGACATCCCTGATCAGTATCAGCAAGAAACTACAATCCCTCATAAAATCATCCAAGGCGAGCTTTGAAAGAAAACTTACCAAGGACTCCAAAGATAACCACAAGGCATTCTTTAGCTATGTCAAGAATCTAAGTGGCAGTGCTCAGATCTGCTCGGAGTTAGTGCAGAATGGCACAAAATACACTGAACCAACTGATATTGCCAAAATCCTGGCAAACAGGTTCAGTGCAAACTTCACCCCCCTCTCACCCCCAAAAGGGCCCATAACCATACCAGAAGAATGTAGAGCCCTGAAATCACAGACACTCAGGTTAAAATAGCCCTCTCCAAAGCCAAAAACACAGCATCAATGGGACCGGATGGTGTCCCAGGCTGCATTCTACACGAGCTCAAAGATGAACCAACCCCTCACCTAAACACACTGTTCAAACTCAGCCTCTCCACAGGCTACATACCCATAGAGTGGTGCACAGCAACAGTTATTCCACTCCACAAAGGTGGAGCCACAACAGACCCTGGGAACTATCACCCTATAAGCCTAACTAGCTTGGTCTGCAAGGCTATGGAGCGCATCATCATGGAACTTATTAACAGAGACATTGGGCACCTCCAAACACTGGACCCTACCCAGTTCGGCTTTGTTAAGGGCAGATCATGCCTCCTAAACCTGGTGGACTTCTTTGAGACAGTTACCAAGACTATAGACGAGGGAAAGGTGGTACACACAGCCTAGCTAGACCTCACAAAGGCCTTCGACACCATTCCCCATTCTGGTATTATAGACAAGCTCACCAACCGGAACATAAACCCCTATGTCACAAGATGGGTTGCCAATTGGCTCATAGACAGAACCAACATGGTGAGAGTTGTGGGAGCTAGGTCTGACTCTAAACCAGTTACAAGTGGCATTCCCCAGGGCTCAGTCCTAGGACCCCTCCTGTTCAGCATATACATTTCAGAGGTACAGACAAGCACAAGAGGATTATGACTGACCAAGCTCACAGACGACTGCAAACTAGGGGCTATAATTGACTCACCGGCTGACACAGACATCCTCCAAAAGGGTCTCACTGAGATGGATACCTGGTGTCAAAATCATGGCCTCAAGCTAAATGCCAAAAAGTGCATAGTTATTCCCTTTGGAAATAACAAAGTACCTACAAACTACCACATAGGTGGTAGTCCCCTAAATATGGAAAACGTAATAAGGGATCTGGGGGACCCAAGTAGATAGTAATCTCTCCTTTGATAATCACATTGCCAAAGTGGTTAGAAAATCCTTCTATGTGGTCCACCTAATCACAAAAGGGTTTGCATCCAGATCAAAAGAGGTCATTGTATCCCTCTACTCATCACTCATCAGACCCATCATAGAGTACAAAGCCCCATTTGGGATGTACCTTACAAGACACCTGCAACAGCTGGAAAGACCACAGAGGTCCCTCACCAAGAGGATCACTGGCCTCAAACAAATGTCCTATGCAGCTCGAATGAAAAAACTCCATCTGTACTCGGTTGCATACCGCCTGCTCAGAGGTGATCTCTGCCTGACATACAAGGCCATGTCCAACCCAGAATTGATGAACATGCTCCACCTAAAGAAAACCTTATCCCCTCGAGCCACATGCTCTAGGGATCTAAACCTCACCACAACAATAAATAGGACGTGCTGGAGGGATAGATTCCTGTCCCAGAGACTTCCCATTCTTTGGAACAAGATTCCAATCTACATTAGGCAGAGCTCCTCGCTAGCACTCTTCAAAAGAAACCTTGATGAGAGGATGGGAAACAAAGTTTACCCCGGGGATCACTTCAGTGGCTCTGCTGGACAGAGGCACAGGGAACTAATCTAAGGGGGTGGCGAAAGCCAACACATTCTGCCTAGTCTTATAAATGCCTTCAGGCAGATAGCCTAGTACCTAGCTATGAACACACATACACACACACACACACACACACACACACACACACACACACACACACACACACACACACAGACCAAACATGAGGTAAGTATAAGTATTCTTTACAAATACTCTATCCTACAGCTTGAGTTTAATTTTCATCTCTTTAAGCAAAGAGGTAAAGTCTGGTCTAGAAAACAGCAGGTGGCAACATAGAAATTATGGAATTAAAAATATGGTTAGGATTTTAAAGATGTAGATGAGACAGGTAAGAGGATGCAAGTGCTGGGAGATGGAAAAGAAGAGTACAATAAGACAGCTATTTATGGAAGAGATTTATGAATGGAAAAATATGTAATGAAATGTGGTAAAACTGGTAATCTAGATGTAAAGAACAAGGTCAGTTAGAAAATAAGAAAAAAGATAATGCAGAACATTGTGAAGAAGGGTTTTTAAATAGATACAGATGTGAGATATTTTAATATGGGGCACACTTAGCAGAGAGGTAAAGGAGAAAGAAAGAGCTTGGTATGCATGGAAACTATGCCAACTCTAATTTGGTCCATGAAAAATAGCCAAGAAGGGAGTGCTACCCACCATGTAAGTACAGACATGATGAGAGCCTGGCAAATGGATACTGGAGAAAACAAAGACAATTGAAGAGTTCTGCAGAAAGATTGGCAGCTTAGTGGATTTCTTCAATGCACTGCCATTGGGATGCACAAATAACAAAATAACCCAAAGAAAGAGCAAATACTAGAATTTAATTTATTAATGCAGACAGCATAAATGTAAACCAGTAGAGATATGGAAAGTACACAACTGGATCACAGACTTCTTACCAGTGACCTTTTGTACCTATTCAAGGAAACAAAACAGGTGACAGAAGTAGGAATGGAAGACTACATTAGAACGAGATTCACTTTAATCTAAAGTGTGATAGTGGAAGGATAAAAGCTTTCCTAGCAGGGGCATAACAGAAGCATGTTAGAAAGGGAGGAAAGGAGAGAAGCCCAATAAAGTGGAAGAAATAAGGGGAAAATGAATAAAAAGTGATGATGTGTAATATCAGTTGCCTAGGTTAAAAAAGCATGCTTTAGTCATATGAAATCCTGACACTGCAGGTGTAACAGAACCACAGGCCACACATGGAAAGAGATTAGGATGTGGTGCTGTCTGGATTCAGAGTATATGTAATGGACAAGCACAGAACACAGTGGCACACCAATGTTTGCTCATAATGAGATAAGTGCACTGTACAGAAGGCAAAATAAGAGATAAAGGAAGAGCAGACTGAGATGTTGATCTTAAAGCCAAAGGGTAAAGCAGGGGGTCACTAATGATTTATGGAGTCTATATTAGAAGACCGAAGACGCATTCTTTCAAATGCGTCTTGGTCAAACTTAAAAGGCTGAAAATGCAAAATATCGAAGCGGCTGTTAAGCAAATTTTTTCCCTGGGAAAGAATTTGCTTGGCCGCTTCGGTACTTTGCTGTTTTCGGTACTGTAGTGCGGTCTTGGAGTTAATATATTTAAGTAGGGGGGTGCAAAGCCCCCCATTTAATGTAATGTTTGAAATTGTTTTTTATTTTATTTTGTTGTTGGAACACTGATTTTTTTTCCCTTGGGAAAAAAAGAATCGCTTTTCTGACACTTTGACATTGTAAGCTTTTGCTTACATAGAGTCGATTAATCACAGTTTGCTTTTTTAAGCATTCGGTGATCTAATATAGACCCGATTTATGGCACACAGGCTACTAAATGAATGTTCAAAGGATGACATCAGGCTCAGGAGCAGGAATGGAACTGAATGAACGTTCAAAGGATGACATCAGGCTCAGGAGCAGGAATGGAACTGAATGAACGTTCAAAGGATGACATCAGGCTCAGGAGCAGGAATGGAACTGAATGAACATTCAAAGGATGACGTCAGGCTCAGGAGCAGGAATGGAAGGTGAGCAGAGGGAACAAGACACTGAGAAGGAAGACTTTAGTCTTCCAACAGTCAACCAGAATGCATGGTCATCCAAGGGCAGGGGGGGGGAGAGAGAAATAACAAAAGACCTACTTCAAGTTACACTTAAATAAGCAGTGAAGACCCCAAATAAGGAAGGTAGCTTTCTTCACATAGATGTCAACTGAAAGGGAATAGAAATGTGAAGTTAACACAATAAATGGATAACAGTGATCATGTCACAAGATGATTTATAATCCCAGGAATTTACTGGAGAAAACTGGCAAAGGAACCAAGGTATTGAGAGCAAATAATTAGAGAGGGAAAGGTAATAGAATGGGAAGAGCCCAAAAATACATTTGGACTGCAGTTTAGAAACTGCTTCCCTGTCAAGGATTGATATCAGAGTATAGGCAAAGAGAGAGGAATGAGGATAGTAAGTGAAAGACAGAACTGCTAGATTTTTAAGTTGAATCTAGAACAGAAGCTACCATTAAAAAGGGGATAATCAGTAGGGCATATAAAATATTGCATGATAACTGAAGAAATCAATCAGAGGAGGTTAGAAAAGACTTGGGAAGAGAGATTGGGTAAGCAATTCACAAAGAAACAATGGGAGGACATATGTAGGTCTCCCAAATATGCAACAAAGACAATTTAGGATTTTTGCTTGGAAGTGTTTGCATAGGTATTTTTGTAACCCAAGCATACTCCAAAGAACTTTTCCTCAGGTATATTGCAAATGTTGGAGGTGTGATGGAGAAGAAAGATGTAATTGGGGACATTTTTTGGGGAGTGTAATGAGTTGGCAGACTAAAAATTCCATGCAGACTGCTCTGTCAGAAATACTAGGTGAGCAAATGGGTGTAACTAAGGAAATTATTTTTGAGCTATGATTCAGGATCTGAATTGCCTAAACATAGCAAGGCCTTGTTAAGTTTAATTCTGGTGTCTGCCAAAAATGTAATTACATGAAAATGGAAATCAAAGTCTAAACCAGCCATATTAGAAGTGAATATAGTAACAGAGATAAAAGAACTGGAAGTGGGATCATTAGAAAAGGGTAGAAGCAAATTACATAGAAAAAATGATAATTGCAAAAATACATGCAGAATAATGTTTTGGAGGAGGAATAATGTTTAAAGGAAGGCAAGAATTGAATGAGCTATATAATGTTTGATTGAAAATGACTGTATAGAAGATTATATGTGCTGTATAAAGTTTACAATGGAAAATACGTCAATATGGTTTTTTTTCACTTATATAGATGTATGATTGCCTATGGCATATGGGATAATTCATTACAAAAGTGATTCATGATCCCTGAGATAGAAATAGAAAATAAAACAAGCCCAAGGGCTGGCACTACAGGAAGGATACCGAGAAGTAGCAGGGATGACTAACGCAGAACGACGACTATCGTAGAGTTTTATGGGGAGCATTGTGAAGCAGGTATGGGCATACATCAGCAAACTAAGGAAATGCATGTAGAGAAGGCACATATCTTACCCAAAGATGAAGGCTGCAACTGCTGCAAATGAAAAGAGGACTAAATATATTTTGAAACTAGAGGGAGTGGAGAAAAGGAGCTTGTAAGGAGCCCAAGGAAAACATCATCAAGGGTTCTGTAAAATACTGGAAAAAGTTATTTTAGATACAGAGGAGAAAGCAGGAACTGTCATCTACACACTAGGCTTCTGGAAAATGGCTTGCTGTAAGTATGAAAAAGCTGTAGATTAAGCAGGTGTGTGTGTGTGTGTGTGTGTGTGTGTGTGTGTGTGTGTGTGTGTGTGTGTGTGTGTGTGTGTGTGTGTGTTCACCAAATCACTGGAGGTCAAGCACTGCCATGGAAATGAAGCTGAGTATGGACTGAAACAAGTAGGCAGATAAAAGAATCAAGTAAGATCTGAAGAAAAACCTCAAGAGACTTGAGGAGTAAAGCAACGGTAAGGTACAATGTACAGACAAGGTGCCTCTTGTGTTGCTGAAACAGTTTGTGACAGTGTTTGGTGAAACATTGGATACACTGTACAAACTGGAATGATTATCACTGAAATGAACAATGGTAACAGTGCTTCTTCTGAATAAGGGTGTCTTGAGAAATGCATCCAGAAATGAGTGTGACAGAATGCAGACCTGTTATTCTCACTTACCCTGAAGTCTATGGAAATAAAACACTCTGCCAGGTGGGGTGGTACAGTTGCAAAATAATAGTTGTCTTGTAAGTAGACAACAGCATGGCTTCACAAAGCAGAGATCTTCTCAGTACAACATAATCCAGTTCCAATGACTGTATCTCTGTCACAAAAGGCAGAGGAAACCTTATAGGCATATCTGACAGACACCACATCTCACAGGAGATTTAGCTTGATAAGCAACACATATCAGAATCAGAAAAACATTTATTGGCCAAGTATGCACGCATACAAGGAATTTGACTCTGGTTTCTGTGACTCTCAAGTATGAATTACATAAATGACATACATACAACAACTATTAAGAACAAGACAAACAACATACATGCAACTATTAAGAACAAGACAAAAAACTAAATATACATATACATACAAGGTGCAAAGTGCAACTCAGTGCAAGAAATACTGAAATAAAGAAACAAGTATTAACAATATGTAAACAATACTGCAGAATACTCAGAGGCATGGAAAAAAAGAAAACGCAACCTAATAAGCTGAGTTATCCATGGAGATCAGAACGATTAGATGAACAGCAGATTGACTGACCACATCCAGACAGAAGATGAAAAAGAGGCAGTCTGCAAAAAATCATCTACCAAATGGCTTGTCAGTGGATCAGTGAAAGAACTGGCCCTAATTTACACATCTTCATCAGCTATCATGCTACTACTTATACAGAAGATGGCCTTTATGTTGATGGCACAAGACTGGTGTGGTGGTTACAGATGGAAGGAACCAGTCTTCAATGAACAGTGGTGTAAATATTTAGGAAGGTGCAATTGTAACTCAAAGGAAAATACCTATGTTAGAAAACGCCATCTGCTCGAAAGATGGAAAAGGAAGAATCAAAAGTTCTTGCAGCTATAATTATTCACTGGCTGAATAAGAGAGAGCACAGTTTAAACGGGTACTATCAAAGGCTGATGGTGCTGGGATATATGGCTAGGAGTGTGGACTTATGAGACACTAATATCACCCTCTCAAGTCTATGAACTAGAGACAAGGTTACCTCATCCATATTCTCTTTGTTCATCTTTATTTTTTACTTGACTAGGTTAGTCCTTCAAGGGATGGACTATTGTCAGGGGAGATCCAAGGTGTCATTCATGCTGACTATGGGAAATTTTGCCAGGATAGCAAGAAACTTTCCTTACACTTTTTGATAAGTGTCATGGGATCTTTTGTATCCACCTGAACTACTGTTAATTCATATAGCGGGGACCTCAGTTTACTGTTTTATCCAAAGAACTGCACCTCAGAAGTGCAGTACGTCCCTTATGCTGTAGTACTGAAAGATGTATTCAGTCACCCGATGTGGGGACAGAACATAGACCCTTCTGATCTTCTAGCATCACATAGGACTGAGCCAGCAGCTAAGTGACCTTACAGACAGCAGTCAGATAATGGTCTTGTAAATAGACAGATTAAGCTGGCATGCATTGGACTTGTGCTGAGTACATGGATGCATTTACTCAGTATTCTAAACTGTTTACATGATAGATTTATGTAGAGACATAAATACAGATATAGGGCCAGATTCAATAAAGTCTACACTAAGAGTACACAATATGTATTCAAGAACATTCTTATCACATGTTTGTGCTTTCTAGTCACTCAGAAAGATTACACGAAGTGTACTTGTAGTCTACACGTGGTAACCTTTATAAATCCCTGTCAATATTTACAGCTGCAAGAATATCAGTAGGAAAACTAAAATTAGGAGGAAGAAGGTGTTGTCTGTTCACTCAGAACAGTGTTCACTTAATGTAGGTGTTATTGAATCCCCAGGGATTATAATATACATATAAGGAAAACTAGATTTGGTCAAGATCTATTTAGTTGAAACAGTTTGACTGACTAAGCAGATGGTCTATAGGTGTGTGAGACTGCACAGTTCTCTGGGCTGGGGAATATGTCCTTTCCCTGATATTGTGTGATCTTAGAGTTAGTACATATAATTAGCAGAGGGTGTGGGGGCATAGTCCCCATATGGGTACTGCAGAAGGGCACAAACCTCCTGTAAAAAGTGGTTTGGGTTTTTTATCTTTTTGTTTTGCACACAGTAAGTTCAGTACTTGGTATATGAGTATTAATATGTCAACATTTGCCTTGTCAACATTTTGTGGTCAACGTTAAGCAGCTCGCTAAGGACAGTGGCTTTCTCAGTGAATGGTGGTTGCATTAAGCTGCAGTGCAAATCACAAAAGCTTATCAGAGTCCCTAATTAATCATTCATGCGGCTATGTTTGGAGCTCTAGTTTCCAAATTACTGTTTGAAATGTAGACACATCACTATAGCACATTATAGGCCCTTGCTGATTTTCTGAATCTAGCATCTGTGCTTTATGAGCTTTCATGGAAAAAAATTAATATATATATATATTTTTTTCACTTGAAACATCATCTTCCAGCAAGAAGTTTGAACAACTTTTTTTTTCCTTGAAATGTTTGACAGCATTCACTAACAAATAAACAAAAATTGTTCTGGTTTAGCAAAACTGTACAAATAAAAGGATTTTTCCTGAATATTGAGTGAATAGCTACTGAGCACAACTGGTGTGAACAGTAAAAGTAACCAACATTAATGTTTATAGCTTCAGGTGCTTAAGAAATGAAAATTTAAAAAAATGACAGGTTGACAGATGAAAGTTTTTGAAGTGCAGGTATAACCACAGATTATAACGAATATATTTAACAAAGGCAACATTTTCTACATTTCTGATTGTAGTACATCTGTTCTTCAAAGGTAATGCATTGTTGACTCTTGGGGATGCTTTGTAAAACTAACTAAAACATTTAAGAGACTTCTGCAAACAACTCAGTCTTGAGACTTGTCTCTGTTAGCGCTCCATTTAGTATTGTTTGTATTTCCTCCTGTATTGCCTGTCTTAACAAAACATTTCATAAGATGTCTTTGCATCCTTAATTGTTTCTCTCTTCCCTGTTTCTCTCTGTCTGTATTGTCTCAGTTATGATGACAGTGAAACACATTTGAATGAGAAATAATTCAACTTGGGGCTGTAACTTGTAACCTATTTGTCAAAATAAGTAATTCTACTTTATGACAACCCAGTGATCTGAAAGTACTACTTTAAGTGCATTGTCCCCAGACTTTCTAAATGGAAGTGTGCCATACTGTTTCCTGTGTTACTCTGCATTGTGCTAACTGCCTATACCATCCCTGTAATATTATTGTTTTCAGTGGAATTGTGGAAGCCTTGTTGCAGGGTCAAACATGCTGCACTTGCTGGACTACTCAGCAAAGCATGAACGGTTTACCGTGGTAAAAACAGTGCACATAGGGACCTCAGAGCTACAAAAAGCTGCAGACAGTACAAGAATACGTTTCCCCCCCTCTGTATTCTAGACCGAATGTTCATGAGTAGCGCAATCCCAATTTGCAGTTATCGTCATGCACATTTTCCAAGGCTGTCCCCCTCCCACTAACACAAATGTAGTATACTTTACTATGCTCATTGTCCATAATCTCACCCTTTGCACATCACCTCGCATTCCATAGCACTGCCAAAGATATAATGTGTTGGTAGACCACAGCTGTGAACATGGAGTGTATGTCACACCTGAGTGTAGTATGCCAGAGTGATTCATAAATATGCTACTCACAAGAATGCATTGCATGGGGACTCCATGCCATGATGCTGTACATCTAGCATAATGCAAAGCATACCAAAATGTTTTCCTGTAGGAGGGTGAGATCCTGACAGCAGAATTCTGTAGCACCTCTTATGTTTACTGGCCAGTGTTCAAAAGAGGTACGGCCGACCAGCTGAGACCACTGTGGCCTACTACATACCAGAAAAATGTGACATAGTCAGCACCATTGGCATAAAGACAAAGCCCTGGTTACAACCAGGTACCCAAGTTAATAGTGACTCAGGCACATGCTGCAGCTGGCCATAGGGAAGAGAGGAGTGTCATGGCTTTGTCTGTTGGCTTTTTGTGACGGGAGATGAGAACACATGTTCAGAGCACATAGTTCCATGGTACAGTCCCTGGTGGAGACCAGTGACCACACAGTAGCACTGGCTCATTGGGGGCAAGATAGATTTAAGAGATTATGATAATTGACAAAATGATGGCCCATCTCAGTCTGTTCTTGGCACCAGTGAAGGGAGAGTGAATAGACCACTTCCGTAATAAGGGGGTCATTACATCCACAGTGCTACATTGCTACGTAATTTTGGAGTCTAGTATGCAAACCACAACATTTTTTATAAACTCCACCCCATATTTGTTTCCAGTTTACAAACACAGTGGTAGAGGAACCTTTGCAAAAAAAAAATGAGGAAATCTAGATTTGCATGGTCTCTAGGAAATTTGTTTTCTGGAACAAACTTGTAAAGACAGGCAAAATAATTCCAGCTCGGATCATCAGTGGTTGTTGGATGCCTATTATTAAGTCTTTTAAAAGCCATTACCACAACAAATGTCAGCGCTACTGTACCTAATGCTCAGCAGTACAGACACCATTCACGGTATGGTGCTAGTACAAAAATGATGGTAAGGACAAAGTGGCAATGTGACAAGAGTATGAGACTTTGAAATGGAGACAGCAGAAATGGGAACACTAGATAGTAGCACAAATGATAATCAAGCTAGAATCTACGGAGGCTAAAAGCATGCATCAATGAAGGAGACTGCTAATAAAGGTAGATCTGATATGCAAGGGACAACTCAGATGTGTATGGCATACAGGGTTTGAGTCTGATCTTGGATTATTGGCTATGCTTAAAACTGCCCTTCAGGACAGTTAGTCTAGTATTCAGCTACGAACCTAAGAAGTACTGAGCTTGAGATGATTCCAGAAGAAAATCATTCATTGAGGAAGAGATCAAAAAGGACTGAAGCTCAATGCACATCATAGTCAAATACACACCAGTTAGTAGCACAAGCGATGCGGTTAGCCTGGGAAATGAATTAGAAAAATGAGTGGAGGTCTGCATAAAATGAGGATATGTTAAGTGTCTGCATACTCACTAGAATAGATGGCCTCCACCAATGTCTCCAAATATTATAAAATCTCTTCACAACCTTTAAAACTGAAAACATTGCAAACTTAAACAGGCAGCACAAAGAACATTTCAATACGCTTTTTTTTTCAGAGAACAAGCAGCCCCAGCCCAAAATCTCTCTATATCTATACCAACTGCAAAATCTGATTAACTTAGATAAAAGGGACAAGGTTGAAAAAAATGCTAAATTCACCTACTCCCTCTTCTAAGCACATGACCATGTCAATGCTGACATTCCTTTAACTCATTAGACAGTAGTAATGATCTTATTGTAACAACGATCCAAGCGTTGCTGTAACAGGACTCAACAAGTAGTGGGTCCCCAACAAAATACTAAAAATGTTTGTGTAGGTTGCACTGTAATAGAAATCTTAACCAATGAGTGTCCCTTACTATGCATATTTTTCTTTTTACATTCCGATTTTCACAACTGAGCACACACCATATATCTTTAGGATGTCATTGTGAGAAAAAATACACCATAAACTGCGGTGGTGGTGCTGCGGTAGCATTGTCGCCTCACAGTAAGATGCTGCTCCGTTCGATTCTCAGTTAGAGCGTCTTCTGTGTGGCGACATGCGTGAATGGGCATTCCTTCGTTGAAGGTTGTGAGTCAGGCCCGGCAAGTCGGCATGTAAAAATCTACTGCCAATCATTAGCAGACCGGAGTTCCGCTGTGGTGACCCCTAACCGGGAAAAGCCGAAAGATGCAACAACTGTCAAAGTATGACATGTTACACCCAATATATTACTAATTGCTTGCTAGGTTTACAAAGAATATGCAATATTTTCCTATTTATATTAATAGACAAAACTGAATGACCTGTAAACCATTGCATGTTTTTAGCTAAAAACTCTGATGATGAAATATGTTACAGAAACTTTCACTGTAATTTGTGTGGACTGGGTGTGTGTTATTTATATCGTTAATTGTGCAAATCAGCATATTTTTTCAGATCTCTAAAAATATCTCAGAAACAGGTATCCAGAAAAGCATTGCTTGTTGTAATCTGCAAGCTCATGTCTGGTTGAAAAAAGTTACTGCTGATACATAGGTTGTGGAGTTTCCAAGATATAAAAATTTGTTTTATGAGAATTTTATTTTACATCACCTGTCTTCTTCATGTTCTAAATTGCTCCTGATGTATTTTTGTGTTTACACTAACCTTCTTATTTGTTTTAAACACTGTTTTGGCATATGTTCTTTCTCTTGCACATTGGCAGATGAAGGGTGATTCAGCAATAAACATAACTATTACCTTTTTGTATAGTAGCAATATTGTTTGTCTTTTTAACTGCCTAGAATCACTGCTCTCACTTTATCAGGAGTGTTATATCACTGACTACTTGTGTTTCATAATACCCACTTAGCTGCTAGGGGACCATTTTTTCCTCTGATGTGTGTGATGGCGAGTTTACACTGCTGCTAACTTAACCAAAGGAATTAATATACACAATAGATACAGCAATGAAAAAGGACGGGCCATGTCCATCCTATTTAATTTACCTTTGTTTCTACTCCCTGTTATCAAACAAGTACTTCCTCATATTACCCCCGCTCTTCCACTCACCAAATTCTCAAACCCTAAGCTTTTGTTCATTTTTTTGTCAAGCGATAGCACACTGATATCTTTAAGATAGTTCTGCAGGCAAATCAGAACATCCAAAAAATCATCTGCAACAATAACAACTGGCAGATGAATGCACCCTTTTCCCAGAGGCTTTGCAGCTAGGAAAGAGTTACATTTATTTCATGCAGGTGTAAGAAAACCCCACGTACCTCAGTTTTTCTTTACCATATTACAAAATAGAACAAACCCCCTTCCCCCACTGTCCATCACAAATAATTTAGTTTAATTCTTCACTATGATAAATCACGTCCCTCTATGTAAGGCATAGCTTTGTGCAAAGGTGCAGTTCCTGAAACAGATGCGTTTTGCATCCAGTTTTAAAATCACTGCAGCAGTGGAAGTCTGATACAATGTAACTAATATAGCAATAACCCACGCCTGGGTGTGGGTAATGCTGGATTTACCCATGGTTGGTGTGGTTTGGTCATGAAGGCAAAGCCCGAGTGGCCAAACAAAGCCAACCGTGGGTATATCCAGCATTACCCACACCCAGAAGTGGGTTATTGCTATTATACAATGACATTATTTAAGAAAAAAAAAATACTTTTAAATAATGGCATTCTATAATGGCTCCTTGCTGCCCTTCCGCAGCTGTCTGGTATTCTGCGGCAGTTCTGATGTACTGTGTATGCCTACGCAGTACATCAGAACTGTGGGCAAAAGCAACGGAGAAAGCAAGATCTCCATTGCTTTTTACAAACTGTTTTCACTATGTTAAATGGGTTTAACATAGCGAGACAGCTTTAAAAAAGCAACGGAGAATCTCTGTTGCTTTTTTTAAAGCTGTCTCGGTATGTTAAACCCATTTAACATAGCGAGACAGTTTTGAAAAAAGCAACGGAGAAAGCAAGATCTCCGTTGCTTTTTACAAACTGTTTCGCTATGTTAAAGGAGTTTAACATAGCGAGACAGCTTTAAAAAAGCAACGGAGAATCTCCGTTGCTTTTTTTAAAGCTGTCTCACTATGTTAAACTCATTTAACATAGCGAAACAGTGTGAAAAAAGAGTTATAGTAATGGAAAAAGTCCGGGCGACCGGACCTTTTTCCATTACTATAACTCTGATTTACAACGTGCACGTTTTTGAATATTAATGGGGGGCAGTTGTATAATGTTCAATAAGGCATTGCTACCTTTGCAGTATGGTGATGCACAGAAAGCAGGACATAGGTGGCTCCTCCCACCACCACATTATCCTCTGAGCTTACATTTATTGCACAATCAGATGGGAGTGCACATTTTTTTAAACATATGCCCCCTGCTCTTTGCAAGTCAGCCATTCAAAAGAGTTACATGAAGTAGTAGCGCTGAGGCCATTTGCATATTTCTCTGTTACTGAGCTTCATGCAGTAACTGGCTAACATGGGAGCAATTTTTAACACTCTTCAGGGAACAGGGAACACAATGACAGTATGTCATTGTTCACCCGCTCACATAGAGATTTCACACATTTGTGTGACCTTCTGACTGATCTCCAATTACAGATACAATTTTGCATTTCTGATTTCTCAAGTGCAAACCATTTATAATAAATATAATGGTAGTTATGGCTACATAAACTTTTATACTTACCAGCCAAAGGTTTTTCCCAGAACGTAAGTGTAATACTTAGAATTGTTTTCATTGACACTGAAGTCATAACTCTTTCTAAATCATATTAAATAAAAATATATGCCAGATAAAGGGTCAACCCTACACACTAATTGCACAGATGTACTATACCCTGAGATTGTAGTGGTACAGCAGATGGATAACAATCTTTTGGTGCCTATTTTTTAAGAATACGGGTGATGTGCAGAGCTGTAGTAACTACAGAGGGATAAAATTGATCAGTCACAGCTTGAAGTTATGGGAAAGAGTAGTGGAAGCTAGGTTAAGAAAGGAGGTGATGATTAGTGATCAGCAGTATGGTTTCATGCCAGGAAAGAGCACTACAGATACAATGTTTGCTTTGAGAGTGTTGATGGAGAAATATAGAGGTCAGGAGGAGTTGCATTGTGTCTTTCTGGACTTAAAGAAAGCATATGACAGGGTGCCTAGAGATGTATTGTGATATTGTATGAGGAAGTTGGGAATATGTAAGAGTGGTACTGGATATGTTTGAGGGTAGTGTGACAGCGGTGAGGTCTGCAGTGGAAGTGACAGATGCGTTTATGGTGGAGGTGAGATTACATCAAGGATCAGCTCTGAGCTATTTCTTATTTGCAATGGTGATGGACAGGTTGACAGACAAGATCATACAGGGGGCTCCATGAACTATGATGTTTGCAGATGACATTGTGATCTGTAGTGAGATTAGGGATCAGGTTGAGGAGACTCTGGACAGGTGGACATATGCTCTAGAGAGGAGAGGAATGAAGGTCAGCAGGACTAAAACAGAATAAATGTGTGTGAATGAGAGGGAGGATGGAGGAATGGTGAGGATGCAGAGAGTAGAGTTGGCAAAGGTGGATGAATTTAAGTACTTGGGATCAACAGTTCAGAGTAATGGTGAGTGTGGAAGAGAGGTGAAGAAGAGAGTACACGCAGGATGGAGTGGGTGGAGAAGAGTGTCAGGAGTGATTTGTGACAGACAGGTACCAGTAAGAGTGAAAGGGAAAGTCTACAAGAGGGCAGTGAGACCAGCTATGTTGTATGAGTTGGAGATGGTGGCATTGACAAAAAGGTAGGAGTCAGAGCTGGAAGTGGCAGAGTTAAAGATGTTAAAATTTGCACTGGGTGTGACAAGGATGAACAGGATTATGAATCAATATATTAGAGGGTCAGCTCAGGTTGGACGGTTTGGAGACAAAGTCAGAGAGGTGAAATTGCGCTGGTTTGGACATGTGCTGAGGAGGGATGCTAGGTATATTGAGAAAAGGATGCTAAGGATGGAGCTGCCAGGTAAGAGGAAAAGTGGAAGGCATATGATAAGGTTTATGGATGTGGCAAGAGAGGACATGCAGGTGGTTGATGTTACAGAGCAAGATGCAGAGGACAGGAAGAAATGTAAACAGATGATCCGCTGTGGCAACCCCTAACGGGAGCAGCAGATGGGTAACAATAATGGAATATATCCTCATGACAGCGTTTTTTTTTACACCTTCTCTAGTAAAAAGCTTTTAGATAACATGTCATGAGCTACCATAAAAATACTAGGAGCCTACACAGAATGTTGCAAACCAAGGTTACACCTTTTATAATGAACTAAATTTCTTGCCATGTACTGTAACCACACCTACTTGTTTTCAGTAACACATTGGTGCTGCTGTTTTCATGTCCTTTATAAAATGGGGGGGGGGGGCCTACTCCAAGGGTTTATTTTGTACATTCAACAGACTGAACTTTAACTCAGAACTGAGAATTTTACCTTTGTCTTTTGCCTTAAAGCAGGGCAATAATAAGTCAGTATGAAGAATGTGATTTGAAAACAGAGTGCTGCATATCTTTAGCATGGTTTCAGCCACTTAGGCAGCTTGACATTTCCCTGAGGTACATTTGGTTGGGGACACATGGCTGAAATGACATCCAGCTGCAGAGAAGACTGGCTGTTGTGAATTCCCTGAGGGCAAAGAGAATTCAGTGCCATGCCTACAACTTCAATAATCAAATGCACAGGAGAAAATAATGTTAATGGTTCCTACTGCAACATGAGACAGCAGGCAGTATGGCAGGCAAGCATCAGCAGCAAGCTGGTGAGTGGGCATGTCAGTGGCAGTAAAAATGCACTGCACAGTGGGCAGTACTTTTACAGTTGGTGTGTGTGTGAACCACTACCCTGTTCACAGTATCTAGAGAACATTACCTAAAATGCATATTGGAGCCTAAATGCGAGTACATTAGCATGCAGGATATTTTCCATGCTTTTGCACACCTCTACATGTTGTAGCGACATAAAATTGTACTGCACAACACTCATTACTTCTTCTGCACCCATGCATTTGGTTATTAAAGCTGCGGGGAAGGCAGTTTATGCATCTCTTTGCCCACAGGGAATTCACAAAAAGCCATATTTCTCTGCAGCTAAATGTTACTTCAGCCATGTGTCCCCAACCAAATGTCCAAAGGGAAATGTCTCACTGTCTAGGTGCCTGAACGCCTTTGGCACACGTATTATCAAAGCAAGTCTTTAAGTCTAATAAATTCCAGCATTGTTACAGCCCCCCCATCCCTCAAGCTACAGATGTTTTAGTTTTGACCATCCTTGCTCTGCTCATAATGTTTCTCCTTAAGAAACCAGCATTACTGCTGATCTTGCAAACGATTGCCAGTGCCATGTGCCCCCTATAAAGCCATATATATATATATATATATATATATATATATATATATATATATATAAACCTTATGGTGTTGTAAGTCAGTTGTGATGAGAGGAAAGACAAACTGCATAGGAAAGGACATATCAATCGATAATAATGACATACACATACGTCAAAAATGTGTAAGTGCTTCTCCCTGAGGCACTTTAATCACCATGAAAAAAACTACTGAACTGGTGCATTCATAAGGGAGTATGATGGAGGGATAGGGGAGGTTAGAAAAGGGGTGCGGTGTGCAATGCATAATGTAGCTGCCCTAAAAAGGGGTGTGATATGGGCTGCATAATATAGCTGCCCTAAAAAGGGGTGTGGTATGGGCTGCATAATGTAGCTGCCCTAAAAAGGGATGTGGTATGGGCTGCATAATACAGCTAGCCTAAAAAGGAACGTGGTACAGGCTGCATAATACAGCTGCCCTAAAAAGGGGTGTGGTATGGGCTGTATAATATAGCTGCACTACAGAACGCATTCAATAATCTGAAGTCTTCTTCCTCTAGTACATTTCATATATCTGCAATAGTCTACTTTTAAGTTCATACAAAAAAAATCCTTAGTTCTGTGACTTCCCTCACAATTG
The DNA here is from genome assembly GCF_019279795.1 of Protopterus annectens. Taxonomy (NCBI): domain Eukaryota; kingdom Metazoa; phylum Chordata; order Ceratodontiformes; family Protopteridae; genus Protopterus; species Protopterus annectens. The sequence goes on along the minus strand of NC_056727.1, from coordinate 203,370,348 downwards.
CAATAGGTTTCATTGACACATCAACTTAAAGGCTTTAAGTCACCTGCAAAAAAAATTCCTCTGTTGTCTTCGACCGATAAGCAATGAAAATTATGATTATATTAAAGAGACCTGGTAAGTAATAATACCACAAATAGACTGACGGTGCCTGCCTAATGCAGATTAACTGTAAACACTGCTCTTAAGGTACCATCATACAAATAATTTACATAACTTATAAGGTACAGATAATGTACATAACTCTACACACTGCTCTTGGGGTACCATTGTGCAGATAAATTACATAACTCCACACATTGCTATTGAAGTACCACCATACAGATAATTTACATAACTTATGGGGTACCATCATACAGATAATTTACATAACTTTACAGACTGCTCTTGGGGTACCATACCTTTAATTTACATAAATTATGGGGTACCATTACACAAATAATTTACATAAATCTACACACTGTTCTCGGGGTACCATCATACAACCAATGGATATAACTCCACACACTGTTCTTGGGGTACCATCATACAGATAATGGATATAACTCTACACACTGTTTTCGGGGTACCAACATGCAGATAATTTAAATAACTTTACACACTGTTCTCGGGGTACCGTCATAAAGATAATGGATATAAATCTGCACACTGTTCCTGGGGTATCATCATACAGATAATGGATATAACTCTACACACTGTTCTGGGGTACCATCATGCAGATAACTTACCAAATTTCAACCCGGGCCCCTCTCACCTACAGCCCATTGCATTAACCCACCACACCACACAGATCTAAAATCAACACCTCTGCCAAGTTTCGAACCCGGAACGTACATAACTCTACACATTGCTATGAGGGTACCATCATGCAATTTACATAACTCTACGCACTGTTCTTGTGAAACCACCATGTAGCTAATTTATAAAACAACTAACTGCTTCATCTGCAGCATTCAGGTCCCTCACCTGTTTATGAATAACTTTTTGGCTCCAATCTGATAGTTCTTCTAGATCAAGCTCCACACATACTTTTGCAAGTCCTTCTTACTGTAAAATATACTATAAACACACACACACATAAATATTTTATATATATATATATATATAATGTATATATGTGTATATATATATATATATATATATATATATATATATATATATATGGATCTACTACTTTTCACTGAAACCCAAAA
>NC_056727.1:203362479-203368658 GCF_019279795.1 Protopterus annectens | reverse complement strand
TCCCCCACCACCACGGTTAAACCTGGTGAGCAAGTAAAATGTCAACATATCTGTGTAGCTGTGAACAAATAAATACACTTGCATCATGAGGTAAAAAAAGCTTCTGGGGAAAAGTATTCTCCTTTAGTTATTTGCTAGAGTTTCTTGTCTAAGACATCTCATTCTTATTTGGAATATCAGAACCTTGTAGCTGATAGTTACTAAAACAATACACATTCCTATGTCCCAGTACTATACAATTAGAACAGACTTTTATTTTTTCTGCAGCTGCTGTTGCCAGTAGTTAATAGGAACAAGAACATTTCAATCTACAGTAAATACAACTTTCTTAATAGATGACAAGAACTATGCTACCAACCCAATCTTGCCTTTATCCTTTCAGGTAAATGGTGTTGCTATAATATTTAATGTAATGTCTTGATATGTGTGTTTTTTATTATTAAATAATGAACTACATATATTAGATGTTTTTAAACTTTTGTTCCTGGTTCTCCTCTATGAATGAGCTATGTATGATAGGACACACCTAATCATACTAGAAAAACATACTCAAATGGAAACTTTGATTTGCTCTTAGTTTAACCATCTTACGCTTTTTAAATTGTATATTTTCCCATTGCTGGTCGACAAATACCGAGATTCTTGCAGAAGGGTGGTGATATAGTTTCAGTTAATGACATAAAAGGGCATTCTCAGCATAGAATAATAACTAATGTTCCTTGTCATCCACCTCCCTCTGTCCTTCATAACACACAGTCTCCAGATTTTAATTTGCCACTTTTTATATCAGATATTACTTTTTCTTTGAGGTTCAGATTACTCTGATTCTACTCCATTTTGGTTAGCTTGAGCCAGAAGTACAAAGGATAGCACAGTGAAGACATTTTAATTACATCAGACTGGTGTTATACCCTCTATATAAAATATATAGTAAATGCTATATTTCACAAATTATACTTATGCACAGTTCTTAACATCTAATATGCTTAGGTTTTAATGTATTAAGACAAGATCAGAATTTTCAGCGGTGCTCTGTTTTTGCACCTTTTTAATGTGTATGTAAGCAAGGATAGCACAGAAGTAGTGAAACTCATATTCCGCAAAGCAGTCTAACATGTTGCTATAATTACCCACACAAGTGAATAAAGAAGCAATACATTATTCATGGTGGGTTTCTGCACACACTGACCTAGAAGGATTCCTTTTAGTCTCACTCCAGACCTATCATAGTCAAGAAAGGTGAATTATTTTAAAGTTCTGCCTGAGTGGAACAATCAAAAGGCAGGGTAATAAAAAGGACCCACTGAAACAAAAACAAAATCTAAATAAATAAATTGAAGAACTTGTCAGTATAGTTTTCACCATTTTACAACAAACTCATTACAGACTTTTTAATAATGCTACTACCAAATCATACAAAAAAAATGTAAATTTAATCTATGGTGGTATAACTGAAGGTGGCTTAAAATATTTGGAGAAGAAATTTTAAACTGGAAAACATAAATTAATCCTAATCACTTACGGTTTTATATAGCTAATCAACTTCCCAACCAAAAAGATGGAAAAACTGGTGCAAAAAACACAGTGGATTAAATCTTAATGAAAATGGTCAAACTTCACATATGCTGACACTAACTAGTTGTATAAGTGAACAATATATTTGTAGAACATCAACCAAATGATCAGATGAAGCACAAGCATATCCAGGCATCTCGAAAGCAAACCTGTTCATTATGGAGAAAAAAATGGCCCTTCTTTAACAGGTCTCAGCTGATTAGCTTTCGACTGTCCCTGATTTTGCCTCACATTTTTGCCCTGTCCCTTGTAAAATTTTGGCTTTTCTGATAAACCACTGAAGATTATAGTCAGTAATGCCAGATTTAAGAGTTTCATAAATTCATATTCTTCAGAAATGTATGCTGATGCAAAACACAATGTTCTGTTAACTGTCTACATGAACCAGAACAACATTTAAAGATTGTCCCAGATGTTGGCTCTTCATCCCTATTTATTTTGGCTCTGTCCCCAATTCTTGATCGAAGTTGACAGCTATGCTCAAGCATAAAACATATACTTTTTCAATACCAAGTTGATCATCTCTCAACACTAAATTAACAGATTGGAAAAACATGCATTTTCAGGACTAGTGTACTGCATTATGGTATAATTTACTAAACTTCTGAAGTCACAGATAACCGAATGACACAAGGCATGGAGAACATACAAAACACCCAGTGAAAATATGCCAAGATCAAACCTGGCACAACAAAACTATGGTACTATACTACGAATGAAGATCCAGTGGAATCCTGTCAAGTTCTAGAGAACAATTAACAGCATACTTCAAAAGGGAGCTCAAATCAATGAAACCACTTCACTTTCAACACACACTTTGAAAGAGTTAACACCTTCAAGGACTACTACTCTGCAATTAATGTCAACTTATTCACAGAACCTGCATATTTACACTAATTGTAATGAAGCTACTGAGGTGAGGTGTAAAGATAAATCCACACCATTACCTATACAATGTTATATAACTAGAATACTTTAGCAAATCAAAAATTATGAAGCAGCATCTACTGCTAATTTACTCTCTACCTTTATTAGGATGCATTAGTTATGTTGTACAATTCTTTACAGAAGGATCCAGAAAAGTATAATCACAAAGCATGAAAGAAAAGCAAAGTAAAACCTATTCCAAAGGACACAGCATGCTCAAAGTAGATATTTATAGACCAAAAATTATATATAGCCCATCTACAAATGCCCTGAAAAAATAGTAGTTCAGCCACAAATTAGGCACGGTCTTGAAAACAAATATTTACCCAACCCCAAAACATGATTCTGGAAGTTTCTGAGCTACTGGGAAACTTGTTAACTATATAGCAACATGCAGACACAAGAGACGGCATGGAGTTGCAGTTTTCTAGACTTTCCTGAGACATCTCACATGGTGGATTCATTGTATGCTAATACTTAGACTCTAGACCATGTACTTTTGAACAAAATCCATGTAACAGTTCAAGCTACTAGTCAAATCACACTGAAGTTATAAACCATGTAGAGTAGTGCCTCTCCACCATACTTCATGCAAACAGCAGTTCCATGAGGAGTCACCTACCTGGCTCCCCTACTGTTATTTGCCAATTATATAATACTTCATACAGGTGACTATAGTTTAAGACAGTAGCAGTAGACATCTTAAGGATGTAGAGAGGAGATGTTTATCTGGAAATATTTGGGAAGGGTAACAGATTCCAAACAAGGTTTCATAGAACATATAGGTAGAACAGCTACATTAGTAACCAACAACTTAGAGCCTTATATATAATAAAATGACAGTTGACTGAAATATGGACTAAATTACTCAATGATTCTATGGTTCTCAGTGATCTTCAAAAAAAATAAATAAATAAAGTAATACCCAATGTTTTGCTTTATGATAATTATGCCAGCTGGACCCAATGTTTTGCTTTATGACAATTATGCCAGCTGGACCCATACAATAGAATTACTTAACAGAAGTGTCTCTTTATTAACGGTCTTCTGGACAAGAACCTCAGTCCAGCCCAGGCTCACTTGCTGCAGGTATATACTATGAAGCAATTTGCTCTCTACCTGACAGTACCAATAGCAACACCAAAAACCCCACTCTAAAACAAGTAACAGTTCTCCATATCATGTCATGCACTTCCATCTCACTGGAATAAATTACCTTATTAAATAAATAAAACAGCTTACTGCTCACAGCTTCTTTATGGCAAACACTAAATAATCTCGAATTAATTTAGCTCTGTTGCTTAACGTGTGAAGTTTCATAACAGTCCATTTCCCCCACTGACTGCATCAAACTTAAGTTGTCTTAGTGCTAATTCTAGACTAGAATATTTCCTTCTATACTACTCAGCTAATGCTTACTTATTTTTATGAAGTTACAAATTATAAATGAAAACAGTGAAACAAGTATAACAGTGCTTGTATGTTAAGCAATACTTATGTCCTAACATAGCGCACACATACATGTGCAAGTATTTAAAATGTAAGCAAGTTCTAAGCATCTAATGATTTGTTGATCTACTCCCGAGTTCATTGTTCATTGAATAAATACATGAAATATACCCTCACAAAACTAAATACATGAAATATAGCCTCACAAAACTTATATTCGAGCCTGACCATGTGCCCTGTGGGGGGGGTTACTTTTCATTCTGTTTAGGAGCAATGCCACGAGGCTAAAAAAACTCAAACTATACTCGGTTGCGTACCAACTACTCAGAGGTGACCTATGCCTAACATACAAGGCTATGGCAAACCCAGAATTGCTGAAAATGCTCCACCCAAGGAAAACTCAATCCACCAGATTTACACGCTCAAGGGACATTAACCTGACAGCAACAACAAACAGGACTTGGAGGGACAGATTTGTGTCCCAGAGACTCCCCTTGCTCTGGAATAAGGTCCCCATATATGTGAGGTAGAGTCCCTCACTAGCACTCTTCAAGAGGAATCTTGATGAGTGGATGGGAAACAGGAAATTCACCCAGAGAATCACGTCTGTGGCCCTGCTCGACAGAGGCGCAAGTAACTAAACCTCATGGGAGGCAAAAGCCAAAACATTTTGGCTAGGCTTAATTATGCCCTAGGGCCAATAGCCTAGTACTTGCCTATGAACCATGGACCTTGTTTTATCATGCTGTGAGGCTGTAATATATGGAGAGAGAAAATGAATAGCATCCATTTACATGAATAAAGTTCTTCTCATCAGTGACTACCAAAGAACATATGTAGAAGTAATGATGTATGAAGTATGTAAACATCTCCTATCATGTTTTCATTCTATTATAATAAAATAAAATGTACAGCTTGGATGCAAATGTTAATACTTTTACTTGTATCCAACTTCCATGTAGTATCAATTTAGTATTTTATATTTTGCTTGAAGGTCTTTTTCTCAGGTCTCTTACAAAACTGGGTTTTGCCTACCAGTGCTAATCTTATTCAAAAACAATAAGTAAATGTACATAAGTAAATGGAAGGATAGACGGGCAGTGTCTTGTAATGTGGGAAGCCCCACATGGTTAAAATGCTACGTGGAAAACAGTGCAACATAAACCTGGATGATGCAGTAAGATGGCCCTCAGACAGAAATGACAGGTCTGCAAATTGTGTTGTTTTCTACTAAGCTTGCAATGATGGTAGTCCTTGCATACTGACCCTACTGCAGCCGATAGAAAAAGCATGACGAAACAGTGGATGCATGCATGATACACACACACACACACACACACACACACACACACACACACACACACACAGCTTTACATGTCTGCCTGTGTATATCGTCTACCAGTTTGTGATGGTATTGTTGGGTCTAACCAGGCATATGTATGCATTAGAGTTCAGGTTGTTTGTGTCTCTTTCAGACCAGGTGACGTCTGCAGCCATTGACACTAGTTAGCCTATTTATGTGTAAAACTACCATAATACAGGTCCATGTACACCTTCAAACATAAACACGTAATCCAAGATACAATTTAATTTGCTATGGAATTTGGAGAGAATGTGCACTTTTTGCATTTTATGGTTATGCTGCCTACATATATGTGGACCTGCTGAAAAGTTGTTTCTGAATAACTTCATATAGAATAGGCTCTCCTAGGAGTAAACATCAATAACTGAAGCCATACTCTCACCCAATGAGTACCATACTAGCTACCCTGACCAAAAACAACCTACCCTCAGCACAGGGAAATGCTATGGTAGCCAGACATTAAAATGAGGAAAGTGTTTCATCCCACATGGGATCTCAAAAGTAGAGATCAGCACTTTGTATTTAGCATTTTAGGGTTTCTGACAATTATACAGTTGCTGTTTAGTCCCTACACACACTATAGTCTGCCTTGAAATTAAACATACTATTAGCTAGTTCCAGCATGCTCGGATTTGTCATTTCTTAAACTATGGCTTGTCTAACAAACATAACTAATCAGTGCTTAAGCAGTTCACTCTGTCAGATTAATGTCCCAACACCGCAATGGATCTGTAGTTTAACTTTCTATTTCATGGGAAACATCAAGACAGTCATCAGCTCAGTGAAAAGAAGCTCATTAAGCCATAATACCGCTTACGAAATAACTTTACACAGAAACTGAAACACAAAATATAAAAGCTGAAAG